>NC_088841.1:32027135-32034635 GCF_904066995.2 Poecilia reticulata
CTCTTCATGGTGAGTGTCAGCACGGTTGAACTTAGTGCTTTAGCATTAGCTTCTGCTAAACAGCATGCTAGCATAGCAAATTAACTATCCTAGCTACGACATTACTGATGTCGTAGCTAGTATGTAGCTAGTATGTCGAATCATAAATTCGACATACTGATGTCGAATTTATGATTAGCACTTTAGGGTTAGCACGGCTAACAGTTCAATTAGCCTCTCACGGCACTCCTTTTGTTTAGTGTCTTCAGAGCCGCTGTGATACAGACTGCTACAGGAAATCCTTACTACGGTGCTCTGACGCCAAACGGCTCTGACGCTCCTCAGTTTCCACACAGCGACTCGCTTTTTGTTTGTGGATGGATTTCTGGTCGCTGATGACGAGCGATTCTGGCCAATCCCTGGCTGACTAGGAAAGGTTGCCATAGCAACCGGTGACTCAGCGCTTTCCGAATCCGTTTCTCAGTCGCTGCTTTACTTTCTTCTTTTTTTGTTAAATTAGTAGAATTAGCTGTGATTTTTAAAAAATATCTTTATGTAATAACTGAAAGTTTTTCTCTGTCAGTTTTTTTAAAAAAATTCTCTCATTATTAAAGTTTTTTCGGTTGGATTCTCTCAACCAGTGATTTTTAGTTTCGAGTTTCAACCATTTTTAAAAAAAATTATTCTAAAAATGTGAAATTGTTTTTAATCACTAGTTGGTTTTATAAATCATATTGACTTTTTTAATAGATTCACTGGATGAAATAAATAATTTTTGTTTCTTATTTTTTGGTTTTACGACCATTTAGATCAGGGGTTCCCAAAGTAGGGGTCGGGATCCCCTGGGGGTCGCGAGACAGGAAGTAGGGGTCAAAAGGTGGAGAGAGGTCCAAATTTAGGAAAGCATTAAATGAATTAAGTTTTCCTGCTGCGCTCTTTTTACAGTGCATTTTCATGTTTTATGAGAAAAATTTAATTTTAATATTTTTTTAATATTTAAAAAATATTTTTAATATTATTTTAATGATTTGGTTCTTTTTGTGGTGTGTCAAAACTTTTTGAATTGATTCATTGAGTCAAATGAATCATTTCCGTCTCATTTGTTGATTTTTTTTAAGTCAGTGGTTCTCAACATGGGGAAGAGGATTACAGAACCGCTTGTATGGAGGTCAAAAATAGGAAAAAATCTAAATGGATAATTAAATAAGTAAATGTCAACAAATAAAACAAATAAATATCCAGTTGAATAATTAAAATTAAACAAAACTAAAAATTCGAAACACAAACTATAAAACTGGATCAATAAATGTATATTTTGGGGGTATATATATAAATATATGCGAATATAATTCCATATTTGTAAGCAAATTGGTCCATTTTGTGTAAATTAAACCAATTTTTGGTCCATTTTGTGTAAATTAAACCAATTTTTGGTCCATTTTGTGTAAATTAAACCAATTTTTGGTCCACTTCGTGTAAATTAACCAATTTTTGGTCCATTTCGTGTAAATTAAACCAATTTTTGGTCCATTTCGTGTAAATTGAACCAATTTTTGGTCCATTTCGTGTAAATTAAACCAATTTTCGGTCCATTTCGTGTAAATTAAACCAATTTTTGGTCCATTTCGTGTAAATTGAACCAATTTTTGGTCCATTTCGTGTAAATTAAACCAATTTTCGGCCCATTTCGTGTAAATTAAACCAATTTTCGGTCCATTTCGTGTAAATTCCTCTTCTCTGGCTCCGGTAAATGACTGTTTCCTGCTGAGTTTTGAGGATTTCTGGGTTTCCTCCAGCGACATTATTCGCTCCATCTCCGTGAAAGCTCAGGCGAGGTTCTGCCGGGATGAGTAATGGCCGGACGGCGGAGTTCACCGCGTTTCCAGCAGTTCAGCATGTTGGTGTCTGTTCATCACTGTCGGTCCGGTGAGCGCGCGGCGGCATCAACACCTGGAGCCGAGTTGCTGATGTTGGCACCATTAGATTATGGGACACCAGGAAGCCTTCGTCCTCCTTCGTCTTCCTCTTAACTTAATCTCCCGCCTGATCCCTTTGTTGCACTTCGTCCTACTTCGCCTTCATCTTGAACTTTCCCTTCATTAAACTCCGTTTCCCCCTCCAGTTTTCCTTCCTCCCTCTCCGTCTTTATCTCCTCCGTCACTCTTCTCTCACCCCCCCTCCTCCTCCGTCTTCGCTTCGGAGATGACAGTTAATCCCTGGTTGAATTATAATCTCACATTTCATCCTGATTTCACGCCGACAGGATTTCCCTTCAAATCGCTACGCCCAGTTGTCAATCTTCTCTTCTCCCGCTGTCGGCTCCTTTGTGTTCCTCCGAGTCATCCTCTCCCACCCCCCCTGCGCCCGACGTCTCTGTTAGTCTGACTTACGGCGTTCTTTATTCCCCCTCGACTTCTGTCACGTCAGCAGCTTCACAAACCGTCATCAGACGGACTAGAGAGGCAGAGCTTCACAACAGAAACTCGACAGACGGTTGTTTGTCTTCTTCCTCTGAAGATTTCTCTGGACCAGCGACGCTCATATCTGTCTGATAACCACTGGGAAGTCCCAGGAGGAGCCAAGGAGAAATGTAGATTTACACAAACTGGGAGAGTCTTGGAGCCATTTCTAAATATTTTCATATCGAACGATCATCCATTCAGACCGTTTTATAAAACCTGTTCGGATCAGTCACCAGATAAAATGACCTGATGCCAATTCTTGACCCAATCTTCCCCTTCAGACAATCTTAAGGACAAAACAACGGCCAGACACCAGAAACCTCGTTGGACGATGGAGACGTCTTTGGTCGGTTCTGTGGCTCAACATCACGACTAAGATCTTTACTGTCATGTGGGACGTCTGGTTTTACATGATGGTGGGTTGGTGGGACAGAATGGCATAAAAAGGACTTGGTTGGTTGGTTGATTTTGATTGGTTTGTTGGTTAGCTGATGGATTGGATTAATGTTGGCTGGTTGGTTGGTTGGTTGGATGGTGGATTGGATGAATGTTGGTTGGTTGGTTGGTTGGTTGGTTGGTTGGTTGGTTGGTTGGCTGGTTGGTTGGTTGGTTGGTTGGTTGGATGGATGGATGGATGGATGGATGGATGGATGGATGGATGGATGGATGGATGGATGGATGGATGGATGGATGGATGGATGGATGGATGGATGGATGGATGGATGGATGGATGGATGGATGGATGGATGGATGGATGGTGGTTGGTTGGTTGGTTGGTTGGTTGGTTGGTTGGTTGGTTGGTTGGTTGGTTGGTTGGTTGGTTGGTTGGTTGGTTGGTTGGATGGCTGGTTGGTTGGTTGGCTGATGGATTGGATTAATGTTGGTTGGTTGGTTGGTTGGATGGATGGTTGATTCCTTGGTTGGTTGGTTGGTTGGTTGGTTGGTTGGTTGGTTGGTTGGTTGGTTGGTTGGTTGGTTGGTTGGTTGGTTGGTTGGTTGGTTGGTTGGTTGGTTGGTTGGTTGGTTGGTTGGTTGGCTGATGGATTGGATTAATGTTGGCTGGTTGGTGTAACTGAAGATAAATACAAGGTTAAATTAATGGACGGACGGATTCTGACAGGGTTTTTGGCCCATAAATCAAAAATAAAACTTCTTCTATGAATCAGTTTAAATCTGTTGAAAGTTGTTTGAGTTTAGTTTAAATTTACCGGGAAACGAGTCAAAGGCTAACGGTTCTACTGGTCAGTTAACGGTGAGCGAACCAAACTGGTGGTTACTGGTATGGACACTGAGTTCACACCAGGACAGATCATTTATCTGGATTAAGCATCACAGGAAGATGATAAGCGTCCAGCAGGCTGAGGTCAGTCCTGTCCGCCCCGACATTTCGCCGCGGCTCAGCTGATCGGCTGCTACAGGACTGACCTAAACGGTGAGGAGGAACTCCCCGGCGGCTTTCCATGCGGCAGCATAAGTGATAATAAACAGGGATCAGGTGCAGCAGCACCTGGTTCTGCGACACGGTTCCCATTACATAAACGTGACAGCCAGCGCTCCCAATGAATCACTGCTGAGTGCAACTAAGCAGAAAAACAAGAAAGGAAGCGAATCTGCACAGTTTATCTTCTCTGATTGCACACAGTCAGGATATTTTTGATACCGATGAAGGTTTGGAACAAACAGGGACGTCTGGATTCAAAGCAGAGCTGCTTTTTCATTATCTTCATATCTTTTCAGGTGAAACATAAATACAATTACTTTTAAAATTTACGGGTAAAAATCTAAGAAATTAAAAAAAAAACTAGAGGGATATTGGCACTTTCAGAGCTCCTTATGTCAGTTTTAATCTGAACTTTACTTAATATGGAGCAAAAACACTGAAATTTAACTTTTTATGACACATTTACTTCGTCCTGAAAGGCTGAGCAGGTCACAGATCCACGGATCAGGTGTTATTTCAGTTCATGGCCTTCTGCCTGGGGCGGCACGCGACACCAGGGCGCAAAAATCCCTACAAAATTTAAAAAATCCCACAAAGAAGTTTAATTTCTGCTTGTCCAGTCAATGCCTAATGACGCCAACGTTGGCATTTAATTAGTTCCTTATCATTCTGCGCTAAATCAAAAGGTTATATCAGAGTTTTTAAGGAT
Source organism: Poecilia reticulata (assembly GCF_904066995.2). Classification (NCBI taxonomy): domain Eukaryota; kingdom Metazoa; phylum Chordata; class Actinopteri; order Cyprinodontiformes; family Poeciliidae; genus Poecilia; species Poecilia reticulata. The sequence goes on from NC_088841.1 coordinate 32,031,727, forward strand.
TATAAACTATATTTGACGTCCTTTAATGCAAAATAACGTATTTATTTCAGTCGGGAACGCTAACGCTAATCTGCTACTGTGGTCAGTTAATTTTTCATTTAGATTTAAATTCACTTTTCTTTCCCTGGAGAAAATCAAAAGCACTAATTTACTTTCCTTCTTTCCAGAAAATTCATGATTTACGAATAATTTATTCTACTTTTTGAAACAAAAGAGAGAATTTTTACAACTTTTTCACCATTTGAACCGTAAAAAAATAAAAATTAGCATTTTATATTTTAATCTTTCTATTTAAGAGTCTTTTTTAGTGCATTTCATTGGGTCATTTGTATAAAATATGCAAATGAAGAGGGGAAAAAAAAGCCTTACGTTCTGGATAAGGAGAGAAATCAGTGACAAAAATGAAGAAATTCAAGAAAAAGTTTCACAATGTAGAAAATCAGTCCTGACTCAATTATTATTATTATTATTATTATTATTTATTTTACAGTTTAAAGACCTCAAGTCAATTATTTAAAGAAAAAAAGGTCTCGATTTTCTTCCGTAATCAGAAATCAGACGCTAATTTCCCAGACTGACAGCGACAGAGATCACAGAGTGTTTGGAGAGGTTCTGTTCGAGTGTTTCTCATGCGAGTGTCAGGAGGAGAAGGTGTGTCTGTGTGTGTGTGTGTGTTTGTGTGTCTGGCATCCATCAGAACCGCAGCTTGCCAAAAAAACACACAAAAAAAAACAAAACCCGGTAAGCACAGTGCAGGCAAAGAGGAGAGGAGCGCTGCTGCACGCTAATTATGTATGCGTGATTTAATCTGCAACTCAATAATATGCAAATATATTCATATGTTAGTTTCTTAATTAAAAATGCAAAGCAGCCCTTATGGTGATTTTTCTGTGATTTTCTGTTCAACCTAACAAACGGAACATTTCGAGAAAGGAAACAAATTGGAGGGAAACTCTTGGCGGGGGGTTAGCAAAAAGTTTAAAAGTGCAAAAAAAAAAAAAAAAAACTTGGAGTGTGAGGAGAAGAAGAGGAGGAGGTGTTACTGCCTGGTATGAAAGAAAACTTTGTTTTTGTCTGAAGTCACTGAAACGTGGATTACACTTTAAGGCTGCAAATTTAACAGCTAGCCTCTGATAATGTTCACCACTTCAATCAGAAAACATTTTAGGTCACAACGGTTACGCTCAGCTATGCTCTGTGTTATAGCTAGCTAGAATTCAGTTAGCCAAAAGCTATTAGTGTAAACAGTTAGTTAACTAGCTTTAACTAGTTATCCAGGTAGCTAAAAGTAGGTGCAGTGAGCTAACTTCTATTAACATCAACAATTAGCTAATTAGCTGTCGCTACTTACCCTTGTAGCTAAAAGTTAGTGCAGTTAGCTAACTTCTATTAGTGTAAACAATTAGTTAGCTAGCTTTAACTAGTTAGCCAGGTAGCTAAAAGTAGGTGCAGTGAGCTAACTTCTATTCACATCAACAATTAGATAATTAGCTTTCGCTACTTACCCTTGTAGCTAAAAGGTAGTGCATTTAGCTAACTGCTATTTATGTCAACAATTAGTTAGCTAGATTTAACTAGTTAGACAGGTAGCTAAAAGTCAGTGCAGTGAGCTAACTTCTATTAATCTCAACAATTAGCTAATTAGCTGTTGCTGCTTACCCTTGTAGCTAAATGTTAGTGCAGTTAGCTAACTGCTATTAGTGTAAACAATTAGTTAGCTAGCTTTAACTAGTTATCCAGGTAGCTAAAAGTAGGTGCAGTGAGCTAACTTCTATTAATCTCAACAATTAGATAATTAGCTTTCGCTACTTACCCTTGTAACTTAAAGGTAGTGCAGTAGGCTAACTGCTATTTGTGTCAACAATTAGTTAGCTAACTTCTATTAATCTCAACAATTAGCTAATTAGCTTTCGCTACTTACCCTTGTAGCTAAAAGGTAGTGCAGTAGGCTAACTGCTATTTATGTCAATAATTAGTTAACTAGCTTTAACTAGTTAGCCAGGTAGCTAAAAGTCAGTGCAGTGAGCTAACTTCTATTAATCTCAACAATTAGCTAATTAGCTTTCGCTACTTACCCTTGTAGCTAAAAGGAAGTGCAGCAAGCAAACTGCTATTGGTGTCAACAATTAGCTACCTAGCTAGCTTTTAGGTGTTAGCCTGCTAGCTACAAGTCAGTTCAGCAAGCTAACGTCTATTAACCTCAAAATAATACATAACAAGAAAAACAATCAGGAATATGAAGGAAATTTTTTATATTTATAAACTAAGATTATTTTATCTTAGTTTATAAAAGTAGAAAAACTATTTAGTTGTTTTAAACAGCCGTTTGACTAAATAATTAAGGTAAATATTATATATTCCAATTCCAGCTCAACGTTGGCTTGAAAACACTGTTTTCATAAAGCATAATGTCATTTTTCTGTATCTTTCTTGAGGTTATAACAATCCTACAGGTAAAATACCGATTCATGAAAATATGTCAACCTGAATTATCCCTTTAAATCTTCATAAAACACCCTAAATATAAATAAAACCTATTTTTACATCAAACTATCCTCATGACACAGTTTTATGAAAGGGTCAGCTATGAATCCATACCTCCTTCCAGTTTCAATCATCTACGATTATATCATAACTTTGGCTTTTCATCTGTGGGATAAAGGAAAAACAACACTTCCCTCGGAGGAAGTGGAACTTGGCAGCAGTGGGTACAATAAAGTTTTAACAGGAGGAAAAGTCAGGCTGCCAAGCCCAGACGTCTCATCTGGTTTTAAATACAGTTAAACATATCAGCTGTAAAGAAGTTTGTGGAAGTGTGACACCGTGTTCTAGCTCAACTAACGGCATTTTATTTAGCTTCAGGCTTCCTTTGAAGCTCAGCTGAGTGGAAGCTAAAAGCCGACCATGCT
>NC_088841.1:32039635-32092671 GCF_904066995.2 Poecilia reticulata
ATTTTACAGATATAATCCTGATTTATCTGTAGATATTAAGTAACATAATTTGGAACAGAAATAATTGCTGTTTCAAACGGTTTCAGCTAACGTAGCACAAAAGATAACAAGACGAAGCCAGAACAAAATGTTAAAATCTAGCACCATTCAGGTCAAAGTTCACTGCGGTTTCATACGTTTTTTTCAGCTAGCATGGCCCAAAACGTTAGCAAAGCTAACAGAGAGATGAATGCTGTAAGTCAGGATTAGAGCTAGAAAACAAATTTATCAGAAACTAAATAAAATCAGAACATTAATTAAATTAAGAGATAGAGAGAGAGAGAAAGAAAGAGAGAGAGAAATAAAGAGAGAGAGAAAGAAAGAGAGAGAGAGAGCGAGAGAAAGAGAGCGAGAGAGAGAAAGAGGGAGAGCGAGAGAGAGAAAGAGATATAGAGAAAGAGATATAGAGAGAAAGAGAGAGAGAAAGAGAGAGAGAGAGAGAGAAAGAGATAGAGAGAGAGAGAGAGAGCGAGAGAGAAAGAGAAAGAGAGAGAGAAAGAGAGAGAGAGAGAGAGAGAGAGAGAGAGAGAGAGAGAAAGAGAGATAGAGAGAGAGAGATAGAGAGAGAGAGAGAGAGAGAGAGAAAGAGAGAGAGAGAGAGCGCGCACACACAGAAATCATTCACACACACAAACGGACGCCTTGTAATTCAATTAGCTTCCCATCTGACACAAAATGGCGGCTGTGGCGTTGCGGCGCGGGGCATTTTGGGGATGAAGCCAAGGAAACGTTTCTTCCTTCACCTGCTGAAGTTTTCATGTTTCTGATCAACTTCAGGGGCTTTTTATGAGATATGAGTCAGAGCAGAAAACACAGCTGTCCGGCTGCGCGCGCGTGTGTGTGTGTGTGTGTGTGTGTGAAGCATGAGGTCATTCCTGGCTGAACTCTCTCCTCCTCTCGGCCTGCAGAAGCTCCTCGCTCCACGTCCAGGTTCGTCTGGACCCAGAAACCTGCTGAGGAATCGGCACCAGCAGAACCGCGACGACGATTCACACCGTCAGTAGTTAATGCTGGATATGGACCCGGTTCTGTCCGCGCCGAGGCCGGCAGGCCGGCAGGCCGCGGAGCATCGCGGTCCGGGCAGCAGCGCGACGGACGGAACCGGGTCCAGAAGGATTTTTACTCCGACATTTAATTTATATCTGATTAGAAAAAACGAGACAAAATTACAAAATGTTGTTTAAGTCGAAATTATTAATTTTTAATGTTTTAAACTGCATATGTATTTTTTTTAGACTTTATTTTAATTATTACATTTTAATCAGATTTTTTTAATTTTTAAGTCATTTAAATAAACTGGAATTGTAAAAGTTAGTATTTCATAATTTCAGTTTTAAATTGTAATAATTGTTTTATTTTTAAACATTTTCATTAGAGAATTACATCAAATAATTAAATTTAAATTTCAAGAATTTATCCCGAATTAATTGTATGAATTTTATTTGACTAAAATTAAATAGGAGAATAAATATTTAATATAAAAAGGGTTAAATGTGAATTCGAAATAAATCGTATTTTTACCTTTAGGCTGCAGTTATTACTTAATTAAATCAATTAATGTTTTACAGTGTTTCATTTAAATCACGTTTCTTTCCAAACTCAATAAATGTTTTATTTTTTCTCTCTAAAACAACAGGAAGTCAGACAATAAGCTGCTCCAACTTCCTCTTCCTGTTTGGACCCGGCCGCGGCGATCCGGACCTCAGGTCCAGCTGGGAGGAACCGGACCGGACCGCAGCTCAGACCGGAGCCTGCAGGGGGCAGTGCGGCTCACCGATCCGCCCACTGCGCCTCTTCTGCAAAACCCGGATTCATTTAATTAACGCCGTCGACTTTAAACAAAACCACAGCGGAGGCGCGGAGGGAGGCAGGAGGCGCCGGGCCAGGAAGTGGCCGCTCGGAGACGGACGGACGGACGCGGCTCTGGTCAGACGGAAACGTTTCCGCCACAGCAGAGAGGAAACTGAAAGGTTCACAACCTGCTGAGATCAAAACTCATTCATTCAATACAAAAACAAACACAAGAATATTAACGTTCAAACTGAGGCGCGTGGGCCGTTTGTGGCCCTCAGAGTCATTTTGTTCGGCCGCCCAAATGCAACTCGAGCAAACTTTTTGTTTTTATCCCCTTTTATCCTGATTAAAGTAATAATTTTTTTTTTAATTTTACTTAATTACATCATACAGTTGTCGTTTTTTATACTTTTACTGAAAAACCGACTTTTTTCTTCCTGATTTAACTAATAAATAACAAACATAGTTAAGAGTTTTAATGGAAAGAGACTCAAATCTTTTTTTCTTATTAACAGAATAAATGTGGAAACTGAATAAAATGTAAAAATCAGACAAAAACCAAACGTTTGATTTTATTTTAATCTTATTATTTTATATTTGTTTGTTCTGATTTATTGATTTTTGGACTAAATGACAAAAAAAATTATTTTGTAATAATAATAAGATAAGATAAGATAAAGATAAGATAAAGATAAGATAAACAAATCAGACAAAAAGCACTTGAGTCTTTTTTTAAACATAATTTAATTTATTTTCCTGATTTTAGACGTAAAATTGAGAATTTAAAAATTTAAATTCTCATTTATTCACATGGATTTTATTGTTTGTTCTTTGTGTTTATTTATTCCTGATTAAAAACCACATTTTATAAAAACCTGCAGTGATTCCACATTATTCCTGTAGCAAAATGAACAAATTAAGGAGGCCAATTGATGCCGATAATCTCTTTAATGGCTTCATTTCTCCCATATATTTATCTGGATTTCCTCCGTCGTTAGCAAAGCTCAGAGGAAAAGCCGCAGACTTTACAACAAATTAACCAAAACAACGATATCTAAAGGAAAAAAAAAACAAAACAAAGAAACACTCCGCAACCTGCTAATGTTAGCGACTGATGCCTAATTTTCTTTTGATTACAACGACGTCCCACGCTCTCCTCTCAAGTGACGTCTAATTGTTTCTCAAGTAAATCATCAGCTCAGCAAACTAAATTTGAGAAACAACAACAAACTTGCAGCGCAGGGAGAAAAAAGAGAGACAGAAATGAATCCATTAAAAGAAAACAGCCATTTTGTCTGCGGTTGATGTGAAACAGAGATGAGAGAAAACAGACAAGAGGTTGTTTTTTTTTTCCCCCCTCCGTAAATGGAGCATATGGGAGGGCAACTCAACAACGAGGAAAACAACTTAAATAACACTTGTGTGTAATCATGCAAATGGAGAAGATGTGCAGAGAAAATGTCTGTTTCTGTTCCCTCAATGCGCCTGGAAGCAGAGAGAGGGGGAGTTTCGGCACAAAGGAGACGTTACCTAACCCGTAAACAACGACAACACGAGGCTGTGAAACTTCTGCAGGACGTCAAAAATCACAGAGAGAATCTGGTTCAGCCCAATAAAAACCTGCTAGCCAAATATAATCGTCCAAAACACGACGGAAGCTGCAAATTTAGTCAATTTTCCTCATGCTAACCAGAAAACAGAGGGACGAAGAGTCACTGAGACACGAGAGAGAGGCTGAAAGGACACAGACCTAAAACACAACAAGCGACTTAAACCATCATCTAATCAGAATAAAGTTCCGACAGCTGCTAACAGCTAGCACCGCGGATGCTAACAGTAACGGTAAGCAATACACAACACAGTTCGCACAGTTAGTAGCTAACAGTTAGCATGCCGGTAATTAACAGCTAATGGCTAACAGGGAATATGCTACTACTGGGTTCAATTAGTATAGCTGGTAGCTAACAGTTAGCTAACTTGCTAGCTACAAACATTACAGCGACGAAGTTACTGCATTAGATTGCTAACAGTGAATATAATGTACTGCTAGCATTTAGTTTGGCTAATATGCAGCCATGCTAACAATGAGTACAATGCCAGATCTGCTGTCGTTGTCATAGTAGCAAAAAGTAAAGCATGCTAGGTAGCTTATGGTAACTACACTAAATTGCTAACAGTGAGTATATTATATTGCTAACAATAGCAGTAAATATATTTACTTCCTGATATACAGCCGTGCTAACAATGAGTACAATGCCAGATCTGCTGTCGTTGTCATAGTAACCTTCCAGACCTCCCAGGCATTCTGGTTCTGGTTCTTCTCTGCATCTCCAGAACCAGAACCCAACATGGAGAAGCAGCATTCAGCTGCTATGCTGCACGAATCTGGAACAAACTTCTGGAAAACTGAAAAACAGCCGAGACACCGAGATCCGTTAAACCAAGACTAAAACCAGCTGGTTAGAGCTGCATTTGATTAACATCTGCAACGTCACGAGCTAGTCTGTGGGTTTTCAACCTGCCATCGTTTATTTTAATGATTTTGCTTGTTTGTTGCTTTACTACAAGTCAAATTTTGGATCTTTTTGGCCTCCTTGGTGTTCATACACAAGTAGCAGGAATGTTAAAGTGGAGAACATGTCAAATTAGCAACAGAGTGTGAGATATAAACACTTAAAACCTAAAATTATTGTTAGCTTACATAGATTTACACACTGAGATTCACTGCAGACTGGAGGCAAAAACACAAAGACTCAGAAATGCAGCTTTTGAGCTGAATTTCCACTAAATATCATGCTAATATAGCGCTTTAGCACTAGCTTCCACTGAATACCATGCTAATATAGCGCTTTAGCACTAGCGTCCACTAAATACCATGCTAATACAGCACTTTAGCACTAGCTTCCACTGAATACCATGCTAATACAGCGCTTTAGCACTAGCTTCCACTGAATACCATGCTAATATAGCGCTTTAGCACTAGCGTCCACTAAATACCATGCTAATAGCGCTTTAGCACTAGCTTCCACTAAATACCATGCTAATATAGCGCTTTAGCACTAGCGTCCACTAAATACCATGCTAATATAGCGCTTTAGCACTAGCTTCCACTAAATACCAAGTTGCTATATCGCTGTAGCGCTAGCGTCAAATAACTACCGTTCTGATTTAGTGTTTCAGTGTTAGCAGAATCAATACTTATGATTGGAGTTAGCGTAGCTACATTTGTAGCTCGTGGCGCCCCCTGCTGGTGGATATTATGGAGTAATATCAGATGTTTATTCAGTCCCTCCAGGATTTCATCCGTTTCTTAAACAGAAATAATCAGGATTTTAGAGTCGAGTCACAAAGTTTTGACATTTGCTGTAATTCCAGACAGAAGCAGCTGCAGCAGCTGCTGGTCGTCTCTGGATGTTTGTGTTTTAGTGGTTCAGAAAGTCAGCAGCTCTTCTTCTTAAAGAGAAACCACAGAAAACAGAGCAGCGACTATGAAGCCAGAACCGGTGGCTCTTCAGAACCAGCTAAAACGCTGCACAGCAAACCGGCGGGAAGCCGCGCGACGACGGCGACCCAGAACGCCGTCGACAGCCAAACTGTTGGCCACCAGGAAGACGCTGCAGAACCAGAACCAGAACCAGGAAGAGAAGACCTTCCTGCAGATCGTCCAGTGGAACAGCAGAAACGCTTCCTTCAGGATTTACCGACCTCTTCAGATCCTCACACTCATCCTCTCCTGCTGCCCTTCGCTCTTTCCTCCGCCGAAGGACGGAAGGGCAAAACGGGCTCCTGCTGCATATCCAGCCATCGCTAACGAGTTTAGCAGCAACATGGAGCCCAGATGCAGCAGCAGCATCGATGTTTAAACACAGAGGTCCGATAAAACCGGCCGAGTTCAGAACGATTCAAACATGACGAAATACGACTGGAAAGACGGGTGAACACTGTAAAAACTAAAAACTGTAAGAAAAACCTGATTTTAATAACTAAGATATGAAAAAAATTAAAAAAGTTAAAATAGTTGTAAATGTTGACGACTTTTCACTGTAAAACTAATTCAATAAGTGTAATAAAATATAACAATCGTTATAATTGGAAGCTATAAAAACTGTAAAATATGTAAAAAAATAAAATAAAAAGAATGTTGAAATATTTTTTTAAATTATTGACTGTCAATATCGTTAAAACAATAAAATCTATTAAAAAAAACTTTAACGAGAAGCACAAAAAAACACGGAGCGTAAAAATTAAAAATTTAACATTTAAAAATGAAAATCTTCAAAAACTTTAAAAATTTTTAAAAAGCGTAAAATCTAAACACAAACATGCCAGTAAAAATTTTAAACAAAACTTTTAAATAAAATTACGTAAAAAAAAAAAGTGTAAATATATTTAAGCTGTAAAACGTAAAATAAACACTATAAAAACTATTAATATTTTTCAATTTGGCCACAAAAATGAACAATTTAACCAAAAATAAAGTAAAGAGAAACTTTTCAACAACTTTTAAAACTGTTTCAGAAAACTTTAAAAACTGTAAAAGTATAAAAATTAGATGTAGAAACTAAAATATTTTTACTTTAAAACAAAATAATTTGTGTTTAACTTGTGAAACTTGAAATTAATTACAAAAAAACTACAAATATACTCTAATAAATAAAACTATAATCAAACATTTTAAACAACAATAAACAAACTGCAGGTCAACATTCAACAACAGCCTTAAAACCACAGAATCATCATCACTTTGTCCATACGGAAGCCCAGCAGTGACATCCTTTAGCCCCACAAATGAAAGGAAACATCAGCACTTTTTATTCACCATAAACCAGCATCACTTACTGAGGACGGCAAGCCGGGAGGGACCTTCCGCACTTTCTTTGTTTGGACGTCTGCAAGAGAGAGAGAGAAAAAATAAATAAAAGGTGAGTTTAGGAGGCGATTCCACTTCCTGTCCACAGGAGCAGGAGGAGGCAGGAAATAGAGAGAGCAAAAAACAGGCAGGAAATAGAGAGAGCAAGGAAAACAGGCAGGAAATAGAGAGAGCAAGAAAAACAGGCAGGAAATAGAGAGAGCAAGAAAAACAGCCATGAAATAGAGAGAGCAAGAAAAACAGGCAGGAAATAGAGAGAGCAAGAAAAACAGCCATGAAATAGAGAGAGCAAGAAAAAGAGGCAGGAAATAGAGAGAGCAAGAAAAACAGTCAGGAAATAGAGAGAGCAAGAAAAACAGCCATGAAATAGAGAGAGCAAGAAAAAGAGGCCGGAAATAGAGAGAGCAAGAAAACAGGCAGGAAATAGAGAGAGCAAGAAAAACAGGCAGGAAATAGAGAGAGCAAGAGAAACAGGCAGGAAATAGAGAGAGCAAGAAAACAGCCATGAAATAGAGAGAGCAAGAAAAAGAGGCAGGAAATAGAGAGAGCAAGAAAAACAGTCAGGAAATAGAGAGAGCAAGAAAAACAGCCATGAATAGAGAGAGCAAGAAAAAGAGGCCGGAAATAGAGAGAGCAAGAAAAACAGGCAGGAAATAGAGAGAGCAAGAAAAACAGCCATGAAATAGAGAGAGCAAGAAAAAGAGGCAGGAAATAGAGAGAGCAAGAAAAACAGTCAGGAAATAGAGAGAGCAAGAAAAACAGCCATGAAATAGAGAGAGCAAGAAAAAGAGGCCGGAAATAGAGAGAGCAAGAAAAACAGGCAGGAAATAGAGAGAGCAAGAAAAACAGGCAGGAAATAGAGAGAGCAAGAAAAACAGCCATGAAATAGAGAGAGCAAGAAAAAGAGGCAGGAAATAGAGAGAGCAAGAAAACAGTCAGGAAATAGAGAGAGCAAGAAAAACAGCCATGAAATAGAGAGAGCAAGAAAAAGAGGCCGGAAATAGAGAGAGCAAGAAAAACAGGCAGGAAATAGAGAGAGCAAGAAAACAGGCAGGAAATAGAGAGAGCAAGAAAAACAGGCAGGAAATAGAGAGAGCAGCTCCTGGAATATTTATATTGGTGTTCAATGTTTCTCTCAAGGAGACGCTCCTATTAATTTAGAAGGTGAGGCTGTGATGGGAAAATTAGCTGCATCCTCTACTGGAGTGTGTGTGTGTGTGTGTGTGTGTGTGTGTGTGTGTGTGTGTGTGTGTGTGTGTGTGTGTGTGTGTGTGTGTGTGTGTGTGTCGTCTGAAGGCTGAAAGCCCCCAAGGTTTTGGTCGTGTCCTGTTTTTAAAGCGATCGGATCAAACGTTTCAGCCAAACACTCGCCGCTCACCGATTGGCCGCAGAAACTTACATCACAGTCGAGGACGGCGACACGTTTCCAACAGGAAACATGTTTTATAAAATAATACAAACACAGTTTGACCTGCAGCCCAACATGGAAGCTATGCTTGTTTAATTAATGTGTAATTAACATTTTATTCAATTAAAATCAACACCGACTTCACTGGAAACAATAAATTTAATAAAACTGGGCAAAAAAAAATCAAAGATTTTATGTAGATATCATATAAAATAGCTTTAAGTTAATAATAATAAAAACATTCTATTGTTAAATAAAGCAAAAAACAAAACAGTTTTTATCATTATAAAACTAGATAATAGAGATTTAATGTATATTTTTTTATAAACTGCTAATTTTTTAGCATAATTTTGAGATTTCCGACTGAAAAACTTCAATTTTCAACCTGTTGGATTCATGTTAACGAGCCCGTCATTAATCAGAAGCCTCACGTCCCACATCGGGGCCGAGGACCTCATGTTGAAAACCTCTGTCATGCTTCAGAGAAAAGCAACATGAAAAACGTTTTTCACGTGGAAAAAGCTTTAAAGGAGCTGGAGCCTCACCCATGGCGTCCATGTGCAGCGCTCTCCTGCGCGGGTTGGACCCGTAGTGCTGGTAGTACTGACCCGCCGGCTTGGTGGGCGACGCCGCGCTGGGGCTGCCCATCGCCAGCTCGCCGCCCAGAACCGCCTGCAGGGGGCAGGAGAGAGGCGGGCCGACCGAAAACACAACAGAACCGCAGGGACAGACTCATTAGCACCGTTATGCTAATTATGTTAGCATTATTTAGCTAAATTGAATTAAATAAATTTCAGATCTGTGAGTCGAACTCTTCACTAAACTTCTACACCAGCAAACTAAAACCAGGAATCTCATTTTCAAGGTTATTCAGCCTGGAAAACGACAGTTTGCCCGTTAATAACAAACTTTACATTCACATTTTTGTCACTCTAGGTATTCCGTACCCAAGCACAATGAGTCAGATGTGTTTATCATCAGATATGAACAAATGATTGTTGGTTTACTTCAGATCGCTGCTACGAACAACGTCTCAGCTTCTGATTCAATAATTTCTTCTGGATTAACAAACCAAGAATTTCTACTTTATAAAGTTTTTATTAAGAACAAAACTTTCCACATCCGTCTAGTTTTGACTTATTTATCTAAAACACAGCAAAACTAGAACTGGAAGGTTGAATGTATCATTATAAACACTGAAATCACAACTATACCCAAACATCCCTCCATATTTTTCAGCTAAACGTCTCTTAGCATCACTTGGACCGCTGTGAGAATCACTTCAAGGCCTTCAAATGGCCCCCGCGCCACATTTTGGACCCTATTCTTAAAGTTCGGATGTCCTTCCAGACTTTTGACAAAGCAAATTTGTCATCAAACCACCACAAAGTCATGCTGCATCCCATTAATGCCTAATGATGCATATTTTACACACAGTAATAATTTAACTGGAAGCTCTTCGTCACCATCTAGTGGTCGGAGTTATAACTACCTCATTTGGACACTTTGATATCCACTTTTAGGCTTTTTAAATGTATTTTTTGAATATAAATAGATTTAAACAGTAAAGAGTTAAAACTGTGCAACAACAGTCCCACAGCATGATGCTACCACCACCTTGTGTAGCGGTTGCAACACTGTTTCATCTCCCCATACATCTACTTTATGTTTTTATGATGTGAAGCATTTAGAACTGCCTGGATGAAATAATGCGATATATTAATAAAATCGATTGATTGATTGATTGATTGATTGATTGATCGATTGATCCGTGTCCTAATTTTACTGCTGAGTCTTCAGAGTCAAACCAAAATATCTGGACAGAAAAATGTTCTCACTGACTTTGAGCTACTTTTCAAATTAAATGACGAATGGGTTTGCCATACACTCCAGGAAAGGCAAGTAGCTTTAAAAACTAAACATTTACAACATTTATCAACATAAATAAAACCATAAGATACCAGGATCAGGACTGTGAAGTTTTAGTTTTGACTATTTAATAACGTTAGCCTATCAGTGAAGCTACGATAGCCTAAATTAGCATGTGAATGCTAAGCAGGTAGCAGCTAATGCTAACGTCGGCGTCCACATTTGTAAAGAAGCTCCATGAATGATCAGGACTTCCTGGAACTTTATTTCATTAATTTATTCGTTTTTATGAATCCTTATTTTGTAAACGAACTGCAAAAACACAAAATCTGACCAAATAGTTTTATTTTATTAAATATCTTAATACACTTAAAATAAGACAAAAAGAAGAAATTTGAGCTTCTTTTCAGTAAATAATTTCTTAAAAATGATGTAAAAAGTAATAATTCTACTGGCAAAATCTAAAATAAAAAAAAAAACAATTATTTCAAATGCACTAAAAAAAAAAGTACCACATAAGATTTTCAGTTTAATTTAATTTTAATTAATTAATTACAGACTCTGAATCAAACTGGACTAAACATTCGAGTAAGAACCTGCAGCAGGTTAAGGCTCCTTCTAGCTCGTACATCTGCTGTGAATATCAGGACCGGAGCAGAACCAAACCCAGAAACCCAGAGAAACGAGGCAGAACCGGACCTGGAATCAGCAGAACCATGACGTTCCCGACTCAAACCGACTCACACACACACACACACACACACACACACACACACGGTTCCTGTTTCCATTCAAAGTGGAAACAGAAAGTTTGTTGGAGGTGAAGAGAAGAAGAAGGCCTCCTCCTCCTCCTCTCCTCTCTCTCCTCCTCCTCCCTCCTCCTCCTCTCTCCTCTCTCTCCTCCTCCTCCTCCTCCTCCTCCTCCTCCTCCTCCTCCTCCTCCTCCTCCTCCTCCTCCTCCTCCTCCTCCCCCCTCCCCCCCCAGATCCTCATTAAGTAATTAGCGTGCGGTGTGTTTTCAGGCGGAGGAGTGTGTTTAGAGGAGGGAGGGCGTTTTCTTCTTTCTCTCTCTCTCCTCCCGATCCGGATTCTCCTCGGCGAACCCGCTCCGTGTGAAAACAAAAAAGTTAGTTAGCGCAGACTTTTCTCATGCTAAGCAGGGCCTGAGTAGGCCAATTACAGGGCCGCCCTCGGGCCCCGGGGCCCTAAAACAAAAGGGCCCTTGTCTTAAATAAAGTCAGCCAGACACAAAGGCGCTCAGTCAGGCTGCGTCCCCGACGGCGGGGCTAAAACGAGGTTCCCACTGAAACAAAAAGCGTCTCAGTGATTGTGCTCGCGTCTTTTCTTTCTCTCTCTCTTTCTTTTCTCCTGCAGAAAAACCCCGAGCGTCAAGCCAGGTCTCCACGGCAACCAGACGGGGTCGCCGAGGCAGGAGGACGACGCCGCATCTGGTTCCATTGGACTGTTAGCCAGCTGCAGTTTGAGCACGGTGGAGGCTGCATCATGATCTGTGAGACAGTCGTTACCGATGTTTGTAGCACACTGCAAAAACGCTGAATCTTAACTTAGGAGTTTTTTTTTACACCAATAATTCGTCAATATTGTTTTATAAGATACATTTTTATGTTTTTTTTTTTGTCAATTTCAAGAAATTATTGTTGTGAAACGAACCAAAATAACTTTGCTGAAAACTTAGCTGCAAGTTGTTTTTGTCTTTTTTCAAATGTCCTACAAATATTTGTGCTAGAAAAATCCTAGTAAAAAAAACGCCTGTCCTACCATCACAAACATAAACGTGGAGTTCTGCTGGAAGCTAACGAAGCTGGAGCATTTCAGAGTCCAGGTTTACATGTTTATTTTTTATAAAAACAGGTCGGCTTGAAATGCTGAAATTGGTTCTCGCTCGTTAGCATCCTGTAATTTAGCAGTTTAGCGTTAGCTTTAAATGTTTTAAGTGGTTTAGCATTAGCTTCCAGTAATTATTTTTTTTAGATAACTTCAGAAGCTTAGCATTAGATTCAGTTTTGCATTTTGTTTTCAGCCGATTAGCATTAGCTTCTGTTGGTTTTTAAATGCATGTAGCCGCGTAGCATTAGCTTCAGTTACATATTTCATGTTTTATGCTAGTTTCTGTGAATTTAGCAGTTTAGAAAGCTAACGTTTTGATTAGCTGTGCTCACCACCGACAACAAGTGCTGCTGATTTTATTGCAAACATATTCTCCGTTTCAACAATGGCGGCCTTTTGAAAAGTGTCCAACAGCAAAAGGAAAAAAATAAATAAAAAAAACTATAATTTAAGGTTGAAAATATGTCAGCACATTCATCTAATTGATCTCTTTTTCATAAAAAATGAAATTTTGAATATTTTTGTCGCGCATCAAGCTAATGCATTCATGCTAATGTCCGTTTACAACCATAACTTTAATTTAAGGAGCTACTTTTGTATGTTACAGTTTTACAGCGTCCAGATCAGTAAATATCAGGATGAGAAGACGCTTCCGGGTATTCACCGGCGCGACTGTTAGCTGCTAGCTAAGCTAGCGCTACGCGAATTAAAGTATTTCCCCATTTTTTACGTTTTTCTCCAAAGTTTTTCTGAATTAAAATCCTTTATTGACCAGAAAACCTCAGCGGCTTCTTCGTCTCGGCTGGTTTCTCGTGCAGCCATCCGTCATGGAGGACGGCTGCGTTCGCGTCGGCCCGCGTTTTATTTGTGCGTCACGCGAGCCGGTGGTTGTGTGCGCGCCGCGGCGCGTCCCCGCCGCGCTCCCTGGTGATCCGTCTTGGTTATTATGGTCTGTGTGCGCAGCTGGGACCCGGTCGGCAGCGGCAACGGGCTTCAGTGGCAGCGGAACGACGGATGGGAAGCTCAACGAGCCGAGGGATGTGATTGGTTCTGGCTGAGGCTGGTTGGCCAATCAGAGAGCTGGAACCCGACAGGGTCGCTTCCTGTTGGTCCAGCGGGTCGGATGCAAACAGTTCAACCAAAATCAATAATCAATAGTGAACAGAGCAGCAACAGCTTATATTGGCATCAAGTGAACGTCTGTCAGTTCATCCATTCATCCATCCATCAGTTCATCCATCCATCAGTTCATCCATCCATCCATCAGTTCATCCATCCATCAGTTCATCCATCCATCCATCAGTTCATCCATCCATCCATCAGTTCATCCATCCATCAGTTCATCCATCCATCCATCCATCCATCAGTTCATCCATTCATCAGTTCATCCATTCATCCATCAGTTCATCCATCCATCAGTTCATCCATCCATCCATCAGTTCATCCATCCATCAGTTCATCCATCAGTTCATCCATCCATCAGTTCATCCATCCATCCATCAGTTCATCCATCCATCAGTTCATCCATCCATCCATCAGTTCATCCATCCATCAGTTCATCCATCAGTTCATCCATCCATCAGTTCATCCATCCATTCATCAGTTCATCCATCCATCAGTTCATCCATCCATCAGTTCATCCATTCATCAGTTCATCCATCCATCAGTTCATCCATCCATCAGTTCATCCATCCATCAGTTCATCCATCCATCAGTTCATCCATCCATCAGTTCATCAGTTTCCACTGGTTTCCACTGGTTCCCACTGGTTTCCACTGGTTTCCACTGGTTCCCACTGGTTCCCACTGGTTTCCACTGGTTTCCACTGGTTCCCACTGGTTTCCACTGGTTACCACTGGTTCCCACTGGTTTCTACTGGTTTCCACTGGTTCCCACTGGTTTCCACTGGTTTCCACTGGTTCCACTGGTTTCCACTGGTTTCCACTGGTTTCCACCGGTTTCCACTTGTTTCCACTGGTTCCCACTGGTTTCCACTGGTTTCCACTGGTTCCACTGGTTCCCTCTGGTTTCCACTTGTTTCCACTGGTTCCCACTGGTTCCCACTGGTTTCCACCGGTTTCCACTGGTTTCCACTGGTTTCCACTGGTTCCCACTGGTTCCCACTGGTTTCCACTGGTTCCCACTGGTTTCCACTGGTTTCCACTGGTTTCCACTTGTTTCCACTGGTTCCCACTGGTTTCCACTGCTTCCCACTGCTTCCCACTGGTTTCCACTAGTTCCACTGGTTTCCCACTAGTTTCCCACTGGTTTCCCACTGGTTTCCCACTGGTTTCCACTGGTTTCCACTGGTTTCCACTGTTTCCACTGGTTTCCACTCGTTCCACTGGTTCCACTGGTTTCCACTGGTTTCCACCGGTTTCCACTTGTTTCCACTGGTTCCCACTGGTTTCCACTGGTTTCCACTGGTTCCCACTGGTTTCCACTAGTACTGGTTCCCACTGGTTCCCACTGGTTCCCACTGGTTTCCACTGGTTTCCACTGGTTTCCACTGGTTCCCACTGGTTTCCACTAGTTTCCCACTGGTTTCCCACTGGTTCCCACTGGTTTCCACTGGTTCCCACTGGTTTCCACTGGTTCCCACTGGTTTCCACTGGTTTCCACTGGTTTCCACTGGTTTCCACTGGTTTCCACTGGTTTCCACTGGTTCCCACTGGTTTCCACTGGTTCCCACTGGTTCCCACTGGTTTCCACTGGTTTCCACTGGTTTCCACTGGTTCCCACTGGTTTCCACTGGTTTCCACTGGTTTCCACTGGTTCCCACTGGTTCCCACTGGTTCCCACTGGTTTCCACTGGTTTCCACTGGTTCCCACTGGTTCCCACTGGTTTCCACTGGTTCCCACTGGTTTCCACTGGTTCCCACTGGTTTCCACTAGTTCCACTGGTTTCCACTGGGTTCCACTGGTTCCCACTGGTTTCCACTGGGTTCCACTGGTTTCCACTGGTTTCCACTGGTTTCCACTTGTTTCCACTGGTTCCACTGGTTTCCACTGGTTTCCACTGGTTCCCATGATTTCCACTGGTTCCACTGGTTTCCACTGGTTTCCACTGGGTTCCACTGGTTTCCACTGGGTTCCACTGGTTTCCACTGGTTCCCACTGGTTTCCACTGGGTTCCACTGGTTTCCACTGGTTTCCACTGGGTTCCACTGGGTTCCACTGGTTTCCACTGGTTTCCACTGGTTTCCACTGGGTTCCACTGGTTCCCACTGGTTTCCACTGGGTTCCACTGGTTTCCACTGGTTTCCACTGGTTTCCACTGGCTTCCACTGGTTTCCACTGGTTTCCACTGGTTTCCACTGGCTTCCACTGGTTTCCACTGTGTTCCACTGGGTTCCACTGGTTTCCACTAGTTTCCACTATTCCACTGGTTTCCACTGGTTTCCACTGGTTCCCACTGGTTTCCACTGGGTTCCACTGGTTCCCACTGGTTTCCACTGGGTTCCACTGGTTTCCACTGGTTTCCACTGGTTTCCACTGGTTTCCACTGGTTCCCACTGTTTCCACTGGTTCCACGGTTTCCACTGTTTCACTGTTCCCACTGGTTCCCACTGTTTCCACTGGTTTCCACTGGTTCCCACTGGTTTCCACTTGTTTCCACTGGTTCCCACTGGTTCCCACTGGTTTCCACTAGTTCCCACTGGTTCCCACTGGTTTCCACTGGTTCCCACTGGTTTCCACTGGTTCCCACTAGTTCCACTTGTTTCCACTGGTTCCCACTGGTTTCCACTGCTTCCCACTGCTTCCCACTGGTTTCCACTAGTTTCCACTGGTTCCACTAGTTTCCCACTGGTTTCCCACTGGTTTCCCACTGGTTTCCAGATCCACTGGTTCCACTAGTTTCCACTGGTTTCCACTGGTTCCCACTGGTTTCCACTGGTTTCCACTGGTTTCCACCGGTTTCCACTGTTTCCACCCACTGGTTCCACTGGTTTCCACTGGTTTCCACTGGTTCCCACTGGTTTCCACTGTTTCCACTGGTTTCCACTGGTTCCCACTGGTTTGCACTGGTTTCCACTGGTTCCACTGGTTCCACTGGTTTCACTGGTTCCACTGGTTTCCACTGGTTTCCACTGGTTTCCACTAGTTTCCACTAGTTTCCACTGGTTTCCACTAGTTTCCACTGGTTTCCCACTGGTTTCCACTGGTTTCCACTGGTTTCCACTAGTTTCCACTGGTTCCCACTGGTTTCCACTGGTTCCCACTGGTTTCCACTGGTTTCCACTGGTTCCCACTGGTTTCCACTGGTTTCCACCGGTTTCCACTTGTTTCCACTGGTTCCCACTGGTTCCACTGGTTTCCACTGGTTCCCACTGGTTCCACTGGTTTCCACTGTTTCCACTGGTTTCCACTAGTTCCATTGGTTTGCACTGGTTCCCACTGGTTCCCACTGGTTTCCACTGGTTTCCACTGGTTTCCACTGGTTCCCACTGGTTTCCACTGGTTTCCACTGGTTTCCACTATTCCATTGGTTTGCACTGGTTCCACTGGGTTCCACTGGTTCCCACTGGTTTCCACTGGGTTCCACTGTTCCACTGGTTCCCACTGGTTTCCACTGGGTTCCACTGGTTTCCACTGGTTCCCACTGGTTTCCACTGGGTTCCACTGGTTCCCACTGGTTTCCACTGGGTTCCACTGGTTTCCACTGGTTCCACTGTTTTCCACTGGTTTCCACTGGTTTCCACTGGTTCCCACTGGTTTCCACTGGTTTCCACTGGGTCCCACTGGTTTCCACTTGTTCCACTGGTTTCCACTGGTTTCCACTGTTTCCACTGGTTTCGACTGGTTTCCACTGGTTCCCACTGGTTCCACTGGGTTCCACTGGTTTCCACTGGTTTCCACTGGTTCCCACTGGTTTCCACTGGTTTCCACTGGTTTCCACTGGTTCCCACTGGTTTCCACTGGGTTCCACTGGTTCCCACTGGTTTCCACTGGGTTCCACTGGTTCCCACTGGTTTCCACTGGTTTCCACTGGTTCCCACTGGTTTCCACTGGTTTCCACTGGGTTCCACTGGTTTCCACTGGTTTCCACTGGTTTCCACTGGTTTCCACTGGTTTCCCCTGGTTTCCACTGGTTCCCACTGGTTTCCACTGGTTTCCACTGGTTTCCACTGGTTCCCACTGGTTTCCACTGGTTCCCACTGGTTTCCACTGGTTCCCACTGGTTTCCACTGGGTTCCACTGGGTTCCACTGGTTCCCACTGGTTTCCACTGGTTCCCACTGGTTTCCACTGGTTTCCACTGGTTTCCACTGGTTTCCACTGGGTTCCACTGGTTCCCACTGGTTTCTACTGGTTCCCACTGGTTTCCACTGGGTTCCACTGGTTTCCACTGGTTCCCACTGGTTTCCACTGGTTCCCACTGGTTCCCACTGGTTCCCACTGGTTTCCACTGGTTCCCACTGGTTTCCACTGGTTTCCACTGGTTTCCACTGGGTTCCACTTGTTTCCACTGGGTTCCACTGGTTTCCACTGGTTTCCACTTGTTCTCACTGGTTTCCACTGGTTTCCACTGGTTCCACTGGTTTGCACTGGTTTCCACTGGTTTCCACTGGTTCCCACTGGTTCCACTGGTTTCCACTGGTTTCCACTGGTTTCCACTATTTCCACTAGTTTCCACTGGTTCCCACTGGTTTCCACTGTTTCCACTGGTTCCACTGGTTTGCACTGGTTTTCCACTGGTTTCCACTGGTTCCCACTGGTTCCCACTGGTTTCCACTGGTTCCCACTGGTTTCCACTGTTTCCACTGGTTCCACTTGTTTCCACTGGTTCCCACTGGTTTCCACTGGGTTCCACTGGTTCCCACTGGTTTCCACTGGGTTCCACTGGTTCCACTGGTTTCCACTGGTTTCCACTGGGTTCCACTGGTTCCCACTGGTTTCCACTGGGTTCCACTGGTTTCCACTGGTTTCCACTGGGTTCCACTGGTTCCCACTGGTTTCCACTGGTTCCCACTGGTTCCACTGGTTTCCACTGGTTTCCACTGGTTTCCACTGGTTTCCACTGGGTTCCACTGGTTTCCACTGGGTTCCACTGGTTCCACTTGTTTCACTGGTTCCACAGGTTTCCACTGGTTCCCACTGGTTCCACTGGTTTCCACTGGTGTCCACTGGTTTCCACTGGTTTCCACTGGTTCCCACTGGTTCCCACTGGTTCCCACTGGTTTCCACTGGTTCCACTGGTTCCCACTGGTTTCCACTTGTTTTCACTGGTTCCCACAGGTTTCACTGGTTTCCACTGGTTCCCACTGGTTCCACTGGTTCCCACTGGTTCCACTGGTTTCCACTGGTTTCCACTTGTTTCCACTGGTTTCCACTGGTTTCCACTGGTTCCACTGGTTTCCACTGGTTCCACTGGTTTCCACTTGTTTCCACTGGTTTCACTGGTTTCCACTTGTTTCCACTGGTTTCCACTGGTTTCCACTGGTTCCCACTGGTTTCCACTTGTTTCACTGGTTCCCACAGGTTTCCACTGGTTCCACTGGTTTCCACTGGTTCCCACTGGTTCCCACTGGTTCCCACTGGTTTCCACTGGTTCCCACTGGTTTCCACTGGTTTCCACTGGTTTCCACTTGTTTCCACGGTTTCCACTTGTTTCCACTGGTTCCACTTGTTTCCACTGGTTCCACTGGTTCCCACTGGTTTCCACTGGTTTCCACTGGTTCCCACTGGTTGCACTGGTTTCCACTGGTTTCCACTGGTTCCCACTGGTTCCACTGGTTCCACTGGTTTCCACTGGTTTCCACTGGTTCCACTAGTTTCCACTAGTTTCCACTGGTTCCCACTGGTTTCCACTTGTTTCCACTGGTTTCCACTGGTTTGCACTGGTTTCCACTGGTTTCCACTGGTTCCCACTGGTTCCCACTGGTTCCACTGTTCCACTGGTTTCCACTGGTTCCACTGGTTTCCACTGTTTCCACTGGTTCCCACTGGTTTCCACTGGTTCCCACTGGTTCCACTGGTTTCCACTGGTTTCCCACTGGTTTCCAACTGGTTCCCACTGTTTCCACTTGTTCCACTGGTTTCCACTGGTTCCACTGGTTTCCACTGGTTTCCACTTGTTTCCACTGGTTTCCACTGGTTTCCACTGGTTCCCACTGTGTTTCACTGGTTCCCACTGGTTTCCACTTGTTTCCACTGGTTCCACTGGTTTCCACTGGTTCCACTGGTTTCCACTTGTTTTCACTGGTTTCCACTGGTTTCCACTGGTTCCCACTGGTTTCCCACTGTTCCACTGGTTTCCACTGGTTCCCACTGGTTTCCACTTTCCACTGGTTTCCCACTGGTTTCCACTGGTTTCCACTGGTTCCCACTGGTTCCCACTGGTTTCCACTGGTTCCCACTGGTTTCCACTGGTTTCCACTGGTTCCACTGGTTTCCACTGGTTCCCACTGGTTCCCACTAGTTTCCCACTGGTTTCCACTAGTTTCCCACTAGTTTCCCACTGGTTTCCACTAGTTTCCCACTGGTTCCCACTGGTTTCCAATGGTTCCCACTGGTTTCCAATGGTTTCCACTGGTTCCCACTGGTTTCCACTGGTTCCCACTGGTTTCCACTGGTTCCCACTGGTTCCCACTGGTTTCCTCTGGTTTCCACTAGTTTCCCACTGGTTTCCACTAGTTTCCCACTGGTTCCCACTGGTTTCCACTGGTTTCCACTGGTTCCCACTGGTTTCCACTGGTTCCCACTGGTTTCACTAGTTTCCACTAGTTTCCACTGGTTCCACTGGTTTCCACTGGTTTCCACTAGTTTCCCACTGGTTTCCACTAGTTTCCCACTGGTTCCCACTGGTTTCCAATGGTTCCCACTGGTTTCCAATGGTTTCCACTGGTTCCCACTGGTTTCCACTGGTTCCCACTGGTTTCCACTGGTTCCCACTGGTTCCCACTGGTTTCCTCTGGTTTCCACTAGTTTCCCACTGGTTTCCACTAGTTTCCCACTGGTTCCCACTGGTTTCCACTGGTTTCCACTGGTTCCCAGTTTCCACTGGTTCCCACTTGTTTCCACTAGTTTCCCACTGGTTCCCACTGGTTCCCACTGGTTTCCACTGGTTTCCACTAGTTTCCCACTGGTTCCCACTGGTTTCCACTGGTTCCCACTGGTTTCCACTGGTTCCCACTGGTTTCCACTGGTTTCCACTAGTTTCCCACTGGTTCCCACTGGTTTCCACTGGTTCCCACTGGTTCCCACTGGTTCCCACTGGTTTCCACTGGTTTCCACTGGGTTCCACTGGTTCCCACTGGTTTCCACTGGTTTCCACTGGTTTCCCACTGGTTTCCACTGGGTTCCACTGGGTTCCACTGGTTCCCACTGGTTTCCACTGGGTTCCACTGGTTTCCACTGGTTCCCACTGGGTTCCACTGGTTTCCACTGGTTTCCACTGGTTCCCACTGGTTTCCACTGGTTTCCACTGGTTTCCACTGGTTCCCACTGGTTTCCACTGGGTTCCACTGGTTCCCACTGGTTTCCACTGGTTCCCACTGGTTCCCACTGGTTTCCACTGGTTTCCACTGGTTTCCACTGGTTTCCACTGGTTCCCACTGGTTCCCACTGGTTTCCACTGGGTTCCACTGGTTCCCACTGGTTCCCACTGGTTTCCACTGGTTTCCACTGGTTCCCACTGGTTTCCACTGGTTCCCACTGGTTCCCACTTGTTTCCCACTGGTTTCCACTAGTTTCCCACTAGTTTCCCACTGGTTTCCACTAGTTTCCCACTGGTTCCCACTGGTTTCCAATGGTTCCCACTGGTTTCCAATGGTTTCCACTGGTTCCCACTGGTTGCCACTGGTTCCCACTGGTTTCCACTGGTTCCCACTGGTTTCCACTGGTTCCCACTGGTTTCCACTAGTTTCCCACTGGTTTCCACTAGTTTCCCACTGGTTCCCACTGGTTTCCACTGGTTTCCACTGGTTCCCACTGGTTTCCACTGGTTCCCACTGGTTTCCACTGGTTTCCACTAGTTTCCCACTGGTTCCCACTGGTTTCCACTGGTTTCCACTAGTTTCCCACTGGTTCCCACTGGTTCCCACTGTTTCCACTGGTTCCCACTGGTTTCCACTGGTTTCCATAGTTTCCCACTGGTTCCCACTAGTTTCCACTGGTTCCCACTGGTTTCCACTGGTTTCCACTGGTTTCCACTGGTTTCCACTGGTTTCCACTGGTTCCCACTGGTTTCCACTGGTTCCCACTGGTTTCCACTGGTTTCCACTGGTTTCCACTGGTTCCCACTGGTTTCCACTGGTTCCCACTGGTTCCCACTGGTTTCCACTGGTTTCCACTTTCCACTGGTTTCCACTGGTTCCCACTGGTTTCCACTAGTTTCCCACTGGTTCCCACTGGTTTCCCCTGGATCTGGGTTCAGTTCTGGTCCGTCACGTCCAGCAACATCTGAAACTTTCAGCCCCATGAAACCGTCTCAGATTCATCCCCCGACGTGAGCGAAGCTTCAAAGCAGGACGTCTTCCTCCGTCTGAACAGCCAATCACAGGCAGCGAGCAGTTCAAAGCATTTCTCCTTAATTAGCGCTCAACGCTTGGCTTGACGAATAAATAGTGATCGTTTACGAACACTTAGAGAGGAATCAGACAGCACATTACACCGCGCAGTATCTGGCAGCGTCCTACATGCAATTAAAAGGATGGAAAGCATGAGGTGGGGGAATTCAAGATGAAGGGAGGAGGAAATATTAAAGACAGGAGGGAGAAAACAATTAGCCGAGTGTTTGGTGAGACGGAAAGGTAAAAAACAGAAGGATGCAAACCGTGATGAATGACAGGAGAGAAAGGAAACCGGAGCAAGACAGAATCAGGAGAAAGGAGCTGAAGAGGCGTAGAAAACAAATATGTATTAAAACAACAGTTAGAAATGAGATGGAAGAAGCCGAACAGATCCAGAGATAAATGATAACTGAGCAGTTTGTTAGCCGTCCAGCTTGCAAAGATCTTTTTTAAACTTTTAAGTGTATAGCATTAGCTTCTGGTAATGTCTGAATAAGTTTAACGGTTTTGGTGTTAGCTTCTGTTTTTACTAGCAGTTTGGTGTTAGCTTCTGTTTTTACTAGCAGTTTGGTGTTAGCTTCTGTTTTTACTAGCAGTTTGGTATTAGCTTCTGTTTTTATGCGTTTAGCAGTTTGGTGTTAGCTTCTGTTTTTATGCGTTAGCAGTTTGGTGTTAGCTTCTGTTTTATGCGTTTAGCAGTTTGGTGTTAGCTTCTGTTTTTATGCGTTTAGCAGTTTGGTGTTAGCTTTTGTTTTTACTAACAGTTTGGTGTTAGCTTCTATTTTTATGCGATTAGTAGTTTGGTATTAGCTTCTGTTATTTTTTTAATACTTCTGGCAGTTTAGCATTAGCTTCAGCTAAGTATTTCATGTTTTAAGTGGTTTGGAATTAAAAATATTTAAGAAATTAAAAGAAGTTAACAGTTTAGTGTTAGCTTCTATTATTTTTTAAATACATTTTGCAGTTTAGCATTAGCTTAAGCCAAGTAATTTTTGATTTCAGTAAATTGGCTTTAGCTTCTGTATTAAATAATTGTAGCAGTTTAGCATTAGTTTCAGCTAAGTATTTCATGTTTTTTCATGTGTTTAGTGGTCCAGCATTAGTAATTTAGGGGTGAAATGCACGACGCACTTCTCAGTTTTAGTCATAATATTGTTTTTTTTCTTCTCGACTTTAATAAACAGGCGGAAAAAGATGACAGGGTGTGAATACTTTTTGAAGATAACCGGAGCCAAACGTCGTCGTTTAATGAAATAATTTAGAAAAGTCCCGAGTCGTCCCTTAATCTGTCACAGATAAGAATCCGGAGGAAGAGGAAAATATCCGCTGACTCTTCGTCGTCTGATGGAGGCTGGATGTGAGGAGTGTGTGCGATCTGCCGGTGTGTGTGTGTGTGTGTGTGTCAGCTCTGCAGTGTGGATGTGACAGCTCAGCTCTGTTCGGTGTCTGTTACCAGCTGTTGGCGCGCGGTGTGTGTGTGTAACGTGTGACAGCGCAGCGTTTGATGTTCGACACATCAGAGAGAGGAGAGGGTTAAAGCGGCTGACAGAGGAGCTCCCCGCGTCGCCTCGTGATGCCTGACAGGAAACTTCTGGAGCAAACCCAGCCGCCTGCCGCACAAGGCAGCCAGATCGCTGACCTTAAACCAGAACGTCGCCGCATACTGGCCTAAACAAAACCTGTGTGGCAGCAGGAAGCAGAGCAGAGACCTCAACAAGCAACGCATCGCATCCCGATCTGAAAAAATCCAATAGATATCGATTTGATCGGGGACATGAGTCACCATATTTGTTGCAGTTTCAGCTGACTTCTTTTAAATCGTCATGTTTCCATCAAGCAAATGTATTTTCGTAATTCCAATTGCATAATTCAGTGGAAAGCAGCCAGCGTCAAACCAACCTGTTCCCCTCCTGGCCTGTGGGGGCGCTGCACCAAGAACCACTGAAGGAAACGACACAAAACTCTGAAGACACTGAGAGCAGCTTCCTGTTTCACCAGATGGAAACAAGATGGAGGCGTCAGATTTTAGCGGTTGGAGGGTTTCTGCTGCTAGCGCTAGGCTAACGCTACAGTTTTGGTTGTAGTAACCCAGAATGCCTGGCGCTATAGCCCCCTTTCTGCGTTTTTAGCAGTCTACAGTCCGCTTGACGTTCACATACGCATTCAAACAGAACCAGAGTTCACTTCAACCAAACCCAGACCGAGGTTTTGGAGGACCAGAGGTCAGAGGTCGATTAGCGTTCACATCAACAGAACCAGACTTTCTATTCAGGTGGACTGGAGTTGGTTTAAACCTCCATCTGGGTTCGGTTGAAGTGAACTCTGGTTCAGTTTGAATGCATATGTGAACGGAGGCCGCTCCAAAAGCAGGAAGTGGCCTACAGCACAGGGCATTCTGGGTAAATACAACCAAAACAAATGTGTTAGCCTAGCGCTAGCAGGAGAAATCCTCCATCTTGTTTCCATCTGGTGAAGCAGGAAGTTGCTCTCAGAGGTTTCTGCGTCGTTTCCTTCAGTGGTTCTTGGTGCAGCGCCCCCACAGGCCAGGAGGGGAACAGTTTGACTCAGAGCCACAGCAGCTGGAGGAGCATTTTTATCCCGAATCAAACCGATTCTTCATCAGGTAGGGAAACCCTCACCGAGTGGATCAGGATACTTTCTGTACTTTCCACGCCGACTCCATCTGTCCAGCAGATGAAGCGAGAACCAAACTCAGCTCTTC
Organism: Poecilia reticulata; assembly: GCF_904066995.2. Classification (NCBI taxonomy): domain Eukaryota; kingdom Metazoa; phylum Chordata; class Actinopteri; order Cyprinodontiformes; family Poeciliidae; genus Poecilia; species Poecilia reticulata. The sequence goes on from NC_088841.1 coordinate 32,063,700, forward strand.
CACTTTGGTTTCGTCTTTAATAAATAATGATTTTATGAGATACCGTAGAGTTTTCACCCTGACTGTATCTCTAACAGCTTAATAATTGCACATAGCATGGAGACAGTAAACAATCCTCTGGGTGGTCCGGATAACAAAACACACACACACACACACACACACACACACACACACACACACACACCCCCCCACACACACACACACACACACAACACACACACACACACACCGTCAGCTGTCACAGCTCAGGCGTTCTGCACGCGTTCGTCTGCAGTAAGGTGTGTTAGTGATTGATGGCAAAAACAAAATAAAGCCGAGTCGATCTGTGCGGCCGGCAGATGAGACTAAATGACGGCTGAGAGTCTCTGGAGAGCGCGAGCAGCTGGATCGGAGTGCCGAGCGTTCGGACCTGGAGAGCAGCTGGAGAGGAAAACGCTCCGATTTATGAATCAAAACTTTGGGTTTTACTGACGCTAATAAACTCCTATTACTGTCTAGTAACGTGCACACACGACTGTAGTTGTGCTGGTGCACATACTGTATGGAAACAGCAGTTATAACTTTAATATATGGAGCTAACCTAGGGCCAAAACGTTTCTTTCCAAAAAAAAAAAAAGATTGAAATCTGAAAAAGAAGTTCAAAATTGATTTTGAGGTCAGGTTTTCTTTACTTTTAGTTCTTTTTTAGTTTCAAAGGAAAAAAAGAAAAAAAACAACCAAATACAGCGGCTGTATGGAGCTAAATTGGGGCCACAGTTCCAAAAAAAATTATTTCAAGTTTCTTTCTTTTTGCATACACAACTTTAGTTGTGCTGGTGCACATACTGTAAGGAAACAGCAGTTATAACTTTAATATATGGAGCTAAACTAGGGCCAAAACGTTTCTTTCCAAAAAAAAAAAAAAGATTGAAATCAGAAAAAGAAGTTCAAAATGGATTTTTTAGATCAGGTATCAGGTTTCTATTCTTTTAGTTCTTGTTTAGTTTCAAAGAAAAAACGAAAAAAACAACCAAATACAGCGGCTGTATGGAGCTAAATTGGGGCCACAGTTCCAAAAAAAATTATTTCAAGTTTCTTTCTTTTTGCATACACAACTTTAGTTGTGCTGGTGCACATACTGTAAGGAAACAGCAGTTATAACTTTAATATATGGAGCTAAACTAGGGCCAAAACGTTTCTTCCAAAAAAAAAAGATTGAAATCTGAAAAAGAAGTTGAAAATTGATTTTGAGGTCAGGTTTCAGGTTTTCTTTACTTTTAGTTCTTTTTTAGTTTCAAAGGGAAAAAACAACCAAATAAAGTGGCTGTATGGAGCTAAATTGGGGCCACAGTGCCAAAAAAACTATTTCAAGTTTCTATTTAGTATCAAACTGATGGAAAAACAGACAACCAAACGCAGCAAATCTGGAACAAACTTCCACAAAATTGCAAATCAGCCGAAACACGGAGTGTGTGACTTTAGAGCCTAGCAGCTCGGGCGTAAACAGGTCAAAGTTTTAAACTCCTTTCAGTAAAATCCCTTCACTGTGTTTCCATTACAGATCTCTGCTAAACTGTTAATATTCCCAAATATAAATGTAAAAAATAAATTAATAAAATAGGAAATGCAATTTGTTTGTTGAAGTTGTTAAAAACGCATAGAGTTATGATCCTCCAACTGCTTCCTGTCTTTGTCTTCTTCATGGTTTCTGTCAGCAGTAACATCCGGTTGTTGATCATGTGACTCGTAAAATGTCAAATAAAAAAAAAAAAGAAGTTTCCATTAAATCTTTGTGAAATAAACCAATGCGGCCAAAAAAAACTCCAAAAAAAGAGTTTTTCCAAAAATAATGTATTTCCATTCAACAAATTTATTTTCAAAAATGATGTGGTCAGTGGAAACACAGCTACCGTAACTAACAGTTTTTGCACTTTTTTTCTTCCCAATGTTTGCTGCTTTGTCTCCCAGAAGTAAAAGCTATTATGTTTTATTATGCTTTCCATCCTGTTAAAACAGAAAACTACTAAAATTAATGAGCTGAAATAACTTCTTTTCAGGTTTTCCACTCCTCTGAATTAGAAATAATTTCACAATTATAATAATTTTATTTAAAAAATCAGATTTTCTGCAGTGAATAAACATGACAGAAATGTGATTATCAGAGTGAAAAACGGCATGTTTGGAGCTGAACAGCAGCTTTGTGGTGAAGTTCTGTTGGAGAGCCATTACTCCGCAGTCTCTCAACCCGACAGATTAGATCTGGGGTCAAAGGTCAGCACGTTTGAAGAGCCTCTGGAGTGTTTAAAGGGCCATTTCAGCTCGTGGAGGACTGAGCGAGGAAGCTGCTGCTGCACCTGCAGAGGTCTGAGCAGGTGATGAAAACTCGGCCTGATGCAGCTTATTGACGCTGTTTGCACCCCGTAATTCAAGTCCATCTGCATACATTCCCCTCATGCGTGTTCGCATGAGGGGAATATTTATGCAAACGGCTGCTTTTATGTGCCAGGACTTTAAGTGCTCATGTTGGCATCTCAAGACTTTGAAAATGAAGCTTCAGCCGTTTTTTTATATTCCATTTCTTGTAGCTTCGGCCCAGTCAAAGTCACACGACTACGCTCCTTCAGACAGCAGCCGTGTGGACAGAACCCAGGATGGTGCTTCCACCGCCGCTTTACGGTAAATACGCCAACAACAACGAGATAATGTATTGTGAGAAGGATGCTTAAAAAATGAAGTGATTAATAACCGTCATCCAGTGTTTATCGTGTCCTGGAAATGTTGTTCAGGTGACAGAAGGCCGACTTTGCAACCGTCTTTATGTGTTTCTGAAGGTTCAGATTTCAGTCAGATCTCTAGTTTCTATCTGTAACAACTGAAGCTGTGCGTTGTGGTTAAAACACACATTCAAACGTGTCAAAATAAAAAAAAAACACAACGCCGACTACCGTAAATATATATAACACCAAAACAAATGGACCGAGTATCGACCCTTGGGGAACTCCATAATTTGTAGAAACTTTCTTTTTACAGGACAAAACATTTAAATAACCAGATGGATGATAAAAATACACCAAAATTACAAGTCCTGAATTTTAAAATGATTAGAAAACCTTTAAAAATGTTAAAACTGTCATTAATTTTATGTGTTAGGATGAAAACGGCAAGAAAACGAAACTGAAAGAAAAAATAAGCTCAGACAAAAACTAGATATTGTCTTATTACTGAAAATTATAATAATATATTTTTAAATTACATAGTAAAGACAGAGGCTTTTAACTTAAACTGTATTTTCTGTATTTCCAATTCTCATTTAAACAAATAATCTATAATCTTTTAAAAAAATGTCTGTAATCCAGCAGAAACGTTGCATTTTCAGACAGAATGTAATAAATTAAGCACAAGACCCTACAGGTAAAGTTCAAAACGTCCATAAACGCTGCGTCCAATCAGGAATCAGCAAAGCAGACCGCTGACACAAACACGGATCAGTGGAAACCTCTGCGTTTCATTTCCCTCCTGCTCTCTCTCAATCGTTCACCAACAGCCCAGGATGCTGGACCTCAGCCCAGCATGTAAATTAATCCAACACTTTCCATCAGGAGCCATTCAGGCTCCGGAGCGGGATAATTTGACAGCAGCCCCAGTCGGAAAACGGCCAGAGACGCAGCGACGTTTTGATTCACTTTAGCGTTTCTAACTGTCTTCGGGGCTGACGTCGTCTCAGACAAAAGCTGCTGCAGCTGGGATGGGGAAGACGAGGCCGGAAGCGGCAGATCAGGACGGGGGGGGGAACCCCGCTACGACTCCCGACAGGATGACAAACATTTGGTTCCGTAAACGTTCAGGTGACTTTCTGAACAAATCGACATCGATCGATGATTCAATAGTCGACGTGTAGAACATTCACTGAAATCCAATACACAACCGCAAGGCATTCTGGGAAGTGTAGCTTTCTTGCTAGGCTAAGATGGCGGAATCAACTAAGTCGTTTGCTGTTTGGTTGCCTAGCAACAACCTGCTGGGCAACACAGGCAGTTTCAAGGTCCAGAAAACAGCTACAAGCCTCGTCTGGGTTCAGTTCGAATGCATATGTGAACACCAAGAGAACTGGAGACCACTTCAAAAGCAGGAAGTGGACTACAGCACAGGGCATTCTGGGTAAATACAACCATAGCAGACACATTAGCCTAGCGCTAGCAGGAGAAACGGCTTGAGAAATCCTCCAAAGGCTAAAATCTGACGCCTCCATCTTGTTTCCATCTGGTGAAGATGCGTCCTCAGAGGTTTCTGAGTCGTTTCCTTCAGTGGCTCTTGGTGCAGCGCCCCCACAGGCCAGGAGGGGAACGGGCTGGTTTGAAACCAGTGTGAAAATGAAACCGAGTCTACCAGGAGGGGGAAACAGTTTCACAGCTTTAATCTGATAACTTCCTGTTGGACTTGGACAGTTTTATGAGGCGACATTTCCTGACAACAACATTTCTGGAACATTCTAATACGTCCAAGTTACTTCAACCAAACCGTCAGTTTCTTTGCCCAAACCTCAGGGCATTTTCAACAACTGTATGAATTTTTAAGATTTACCGTTTACCAAACTTGCAGATTGATTTAACTAGAGATCAGACTGAAATCTGAACCTTCAGAAACACATAAAGACGGTTACAAAGTCGGCCTTCTGTCACCTGCACAACATTTCCAGGATACAACAAACACTGAGTTCCTTTAAATCTGGACGATTTATTTATTAATTTCAAATGAATTGAAATATTGATTAGTTATTAGCCACTACACAGTAAACATTTGCTATTTATTTTGCAGGTTTTGGGCCTGGACTGTATCACTGACGAACCTTTTCAGGCAATAAAAAAAATTGGTATTGGCTGAACTATAAAGTGAAGACCGGTGATCGGCCAGAAAACTACAATCATTGCACTCAAATTACTCACCAAAACTTTAGGATAAATGTGACTTTACGTTCCAGATTTGTTTCCAAGAAAATACAAACTATTTCCTGAATTTAAAGGGAACTTTCCTGATTTTATAGATCATTTTAACTGAGAGAAAACTTTTATCTATCTCACCAAACGATCCCTGTACCCGGTGTCAGACGCAACATCCATAAGTGTTTTACTGAGCAGATCTAATTTTCCACAATTATCCTCCAGCTTCATCTCATCTGAAACTCAAACCTTTTGATCTGCAGAAGATCTGATGAACTCATTTCACTCATTCATGAATAATCCGCAGCACCTTGTAGCGCAGCATTTTCACCACGGCACTTTGATAAGCCTTAATTATTACATGTTGGTGACAAAAAAAAATAAACAGGAATCCACAACATCAGACCCCACATTTCCAACAGCTTGCACTGGAATGAATCTCACGCATTTTCTAAATTGGCGGTCATCAAAAGTACAGCAAACACTTGGAGACTTTCTGTTTAATATTCCAGCAGCGGAATCAAAACGCAGCATCTGTACGTCTTAATCATCAGCAGCACTTTAGCATGAATGCATATGCTCCGCGAGAAATGAGCAGATTCAAAACAAAGCTTTCACCAAAGTCCTAATAACACCTGCTGCTGCTACGATCTGCAAAATATCATCCTTGCATTTAAAGGATGGAACTAATTACAGTTAGTTTGTAAAGTTGGGAATAAGTGGCCAAGTTATGAGAGAAATGTGAAAATATTCCTCACAGATGTTGTTTATGAGGATGATGGACACATCGATCAATGCTTTTCTGTATTTTAAATTTGAATAATTGCACATAAATACATACGGAGATGATGCAGTTACATCAAAACCTTTCTAGAAAAGGAGAAATATACATATAAATATGTATTTTTCTCTTTATTTATTCATTTTGTCCATCTCAGACAATCGATTCTAATACCTGAACAAATGCTTTTAAATCATCTGGAGGCTAAAACTGGTTTTGATTGGACGCATTGGAATGAAATGTTCATAATTCAATACATTTGGACAAATTGATTACATATTATTTAATTTTCCTTGGGATCGATACAGTATTTTTGAATTTGAATACATTTCAATAGAGTGCACCAAAGTATGGCGTAAATTCAGGAGCAGAATCCTGTTATACAGAGTTCTAACAGTTATAACAAAGTTATAACAGAGTTATAACAAAGTTATAACAAAGTTATAATTATAACAGTTATAACAGAGTTATAACAGCATTATAACAGTTATAACAAAGTTATAACAGAGTTACAACAGTTATAACAAAGTTATAACAGATTTATAATTATAAGTTATAACAGACTTAAAGTTACAACAATTAAAACAAAGTTATAACAAAGTTATAACAAAATATAAAACTCATTAAAACGAGAAAGTTTCTCAAAATAAAACTTAAAACTGTTTTAAACAAGAAATGTTATTATACCGAGATAAACTTGTTAAGATGAAAAAATAAAACTGGGTGACATTTAATAATTGGATCTATTTGTTTGGAATCAACTGGAAATAAAGTCAGAATTTGATTCTGTTTGTTTTTTGAAAGTGGAGCAAATATTTTTACTTTAGCAGATGAAAATATAATAGAAACAAATTTAATTCAAACTGAACATAGATAAATTATTTGAACAGTTTAAGTCCAAGTTTAAAACAAATGATCTAAAACTAAAGAACTTTCATTTCATTTTATTTGAATGAATTTGGTGGTAAATCAAACTACAGTAAATGTCGATTCTTCTACGTTCTTTTCTAGCAGCTCCTGATGAAGAGGCTTCCTGAAAAGCTGCAGTGACTCTGTGGTGGTTTGTTGCCGTTCAGGACCAAAGTCAAAGTGATGAACGCCCCAGATTGCTCTTCAGCTTTTGCTCCAGTTGAGACGTTTTCACCCACAGCGAAGCAGCAACAGAGGCCGCCTTCTCGCCCGCTGAGCGCCGATAAGAGACGCATTTAAAGTCTCACTGACCTGATGGCAGTGTGGGTTGGACTCCCTGCCGTACGGGTAAGAGCTCCTCTCCGATTTACCTACATGAGAAAAACACAGCACAGTTTACAGTCATTCATTTCACACTTGGTTTCATTTCTCTCTGCTGTGGCGAAAGACGCGAAACTCGCATTAGAAATCATACATTTACAGTTTATTCTTCATGCAAAGAGAGAAATGAAATCGTGGACATTCGTCGGGGGTTAGCGCAAAAGTTACGAGCAAATACTTGATTCGGCCTCTAGAACATATACCTAAATATACTTTAATACGCACAGTGGAAACCGTTTCAGTGGTTCAGCAATCAGCACCAAGGAAGACAAATGGCGCTCCTGGATTGGCTGGTTTGCAAACGCTAGCTAGTAGCGCGCTAATTAGCATTGAGCCGAGCTATCGCAGCTTCCCAAACTGGATTTTCTCTTAAATATTTTAGATCTATGATGAAATCTGCAAATTATAAGACAAATGTACAGATTCTGAAACGCGAAGAGGCGAGAGTTTCCACTACAGTCCTCAACTTCCATGACTTGTAACAAACTTAAACAACTTTATCTAGAGTGCGTTCCTGTTAAATGGTACTTTTAAGGCTTTAAAGTTTACATCAATGAACACAAAGAAATTCCCCAAACTTCACGATTATCTTCCTGGAACCTACAGATTACTTTCCTCAAACTTACAGGTCACTTTCTAGAACTTCTGGATTCATTTCAGAAACTTTCTGGTCATATTATGAGGCAACATGGAGCCGAACTTTAAAAAACAAACGTAATGCTCTCTGGAACTTACAGGGAACTCTCCAGAATATACACAGTAAAAAATGCAGGTGTTGAATTAACACCCAAAAGTGTCTATTTGTGTCCAAGTCAGCAGGTGTTAAAGTAACACTTTGAAAGTGTTAAAATATGACACCCATTTTGTTGCTACATTAACATTGGTCTAATATTTTCCACTGGATTTGATTGATAGACATCTTCTGGGTCAATTATTTACTTTTTAACACCACATTACGTTTGTGATCAACTCTACACTGGTGTTACTTTTCATATATTTTAACACCAACACTGGTGTTAATGTTAATGTGACTCTGTGCTGTTGAATTTAACACCAGCTGACCTGGACACTCAGAGACACTTCTGGGTGTTAATTCAACTCTGGCGTTTTTACTGTGTATATAATATTTCTCATAAATTAACCTTTCTGAAACTTAAAGATTCCTGACTGGAACTTACCAAGTATGTACCTCAAACTTGCAGGATACTTTCCAAAACTTTCAGGTTGATTTCCTGAATTATAGGTTTTACTTCAAACACTAATTTTACAGAATATATTTGGTACTTCACAGAATTTACAGGCACAGAAACTAAAGTTACTTTCCTCTGACTTACTGTTTTTATTTAATTCCATCTTCCTCTCAGGACTTTCTGGAACTACGATAAACTGGGCTGCATTACACAGCGAGAACTTGGTATTTTCAGGAATAGAGCTTGTTTAACAAACTTTATGAGGTCATTTTACAGATTAGTTTCTAAACGTCGCTTGTCAAACGTCAACGATGGAAGTAAACATCTATAAAATGTTTAGTTATTGTTTCACCAGTTATTTTCTGTGATTTTACACCAAACCACTTGTACTACTTCTCAAACCTTCATTTCTAAAATTTACAAAACTTTCGGCCATTTTCTAGAACGTAAAGACTTTCCCCGATACATTCTAGGTTCTTTTCATTTGTTTTCAGAAAATACATCTATTTTTATTTAAACCTTCTTCTCTTGAGCCTCAGTGAAACTTAAAGGTTATTTTTCTGGAGCATGCATCATCTAAACCTTCTCTCATAAAATAGACAGTGCAGTTTAATAATGGAGTGTGTGTGTGTGTGTTAATGGGTTTGTTTTCCCAGCGTCATGAGAACAGAGTAAAGTAATCCCGTTGCACCAGCTTTCAGAAGTTATTACAGTCAAAGCCAGTCCTGATCAGAGCGTTCACGTTTTCCATTCCCTGATCTCGCAGCAGAATTAAACACACACACACACACATCTGCTCCGCCTGGAAAGCAAAGACAGTCCAAACGCAGGAACCATACGCTTCCTTTTGTGTTCGGCGCCATTTTGGACCCTCTGATTTCATCTCCTCTGTTGAATAAACCCAGGACTATAAAACACACCTTCAACTGTTTCTTCTTCTTCTCTGAGCCTCACTGGACAGACGTTTGGTTTCAGAGACTCGTTAGCGCGTCGGCTAAGCAACCGTCACAAACCCAACCCAGAAAATATCCAACCCTCCAAGAATACGCACAACTGAGACGCGTTCTGTTTCCTCCACTCCACTTTAAGAGCTTCAGCTTTTTTCCACCTGAGGTTTCACATTTCTTAAAACCTCAGCTGATAAGGAGAGCTAGAGACAATAAATCGGGGATGTCCTTAAAGGGCCGGCTGCTGTAAAATGTATCGATAAAAACCAGTCAAATATGAATGTGAGTACTTCATCATTAATTGGTAATTTGGCAGAAAATGTATGAAAACTGTGGAAGAAAAATTAAATCAAAAGTCAGAATTATGTTGAAAACTCATTTCCTTTGATTGATCAAATATTTATCGAAGCATAAGACGGTTATTTTCCAGGTTATATTTACATGTCCCTCTGGGCCACATAAAGCTTTGCAGCAGGCCGGATTTGGCCCGCGGGCCTCCAGTTTGACACAGGCGCTAAATGATCAGCGCCGGGTTGTGTTCTGGACTGTTTGTGGAGGCAAACGGCCCGGAAAGGAAACGCAGAGATCCGTGTGACAAACGATGGATTTCAAGTTGTTGATTCACGACGGTTTTGGTCGTCTCGTTATATCCCGACCAGAACCGAACCCAGTGGGTCTGCAGACGACTTCACTCCTGGAAAACATGGAGTCTTGTGGTTTTTGTGGCTCTACGTCTTTTAAAGCATGAAATTGGCTTTCTGTTTCACAGTACTGCACTGCAAAAAGTGTTTTATTGCAAATATATTAGCAATAAGACAAAACAAATTTAAAAGTCATTTTTTAGCAAGATACATTAATAAAACACTTTTCCATAAGTGAAATAATCTCCCAGTGGAAGATTTTGTGTTTCCATTCCAGTTGGGGGCCGAACAAAGTCACTCCGAGGGCAGCAAATGGCCCCCGAGCCTCACTTTGGAAACACAGATTTATCTTTTCCATATTTTCCTTTTGTTGTTTTTTTTTCCAGCATCTCGGTTTAATTCGACTCGGTCATCCTTTTTACACAAAAACGATTACACTGATAAATAAAACATCTTTGGTGAGATTAAACTCAGACGTCCAGAGCCTTTAGAATCAGGCCAGAGCTTGATGAGCGCGTGACGAGAGGAACTTTCATTTTTAAACCCCAAACCGAACAGAACCGCCGCTGTGAAAAAGGTGTCTGATGAACTCAGAAAACGCACCGGCTGCCGCTGTGTGTAGACAACAAAGCTAATTTCTCTGCGGCTCCTGAACAGGCTTTCCCCTCCTCTCTGAGCCGCGGATTTGGCTTCGATTACTATTTTTACCACGCAGACTTTCTTTTTGGATAAAAAAAAAAAAACCCTTAAATCTGCAGCCAGTCTAAATATCAAACGCAGTTAGTGTGTAATTACGTTCTGCTGTCGGTGCGGATGAAATGGATGAAGCGTGTTGCAGGGCTGGAATCAGGCGTGTATAGACCAGCGCTGAATGCATGCCAACATGGTAGTCGATGCAGAAGAGGTTGATAATTACAGGCGTATAGAATAGGAATGTGGTCGACCGTGTGTGTGTGTGTGTGTGGTGTGTGTGTGTGTGTGTGTGTGTGTGTGTGTGTGTGTGTGTGTGTGTGTGTGTTCTAGTTTTTATCACCTCATGGGGACTTCAATCTGTTTACACACTCACGTCATGGGACTTACTCCTCGTGGGGACCTGAAGCCAAGTCCCCATAAGGGAAATCATTTTAAAATCGTTTTATAAGCCATTTTAAAGGTGCTGGTGAAGTTTTAGAAATGGCCCATAACACATGTTTTTCCGTCACTTTGTGTGTGTGTGTGTGACTCGATGCTGCCCCCATAAGGTTTCAGAGTGGTACTGCACCTCATTGGAATTCACACACTTTTCCAAATATGGTTGGGTTCTGCCTTCTTCCTGGTCCCCATAAGGAAGGTTATGGAAAGAACTTGAAATCATTTGGTTTAAATCACAATATCAACTTAGAAGATACAATCCACAACTGTAATGAAAATAGACATTTTTTCTACAATGATTGACTCCACTGATTCAGTGTTTAGACTTTTGATACTGTGGAACTACCATCATCAAGAATTGTTCATATGTATTTATATTGTCTGCCTAAAAAAGAAAAAATACAAAAATGCGGTTAATTGTTTGAATTGATTAATAATTGGTGCTGTTTTGTGTGTTTTGTATATTCTGGTTTATTTGGGTAAATGTATTGTTTTGGGAGGTGGTTGGATTTATTTACTCGTTTTAATAATTTTTCTCATCTCTTTGAGGTCACCTGGTCCTGTGTTGCCATGGTAGCGTGCCCATGAGCAAGGCTGACAAGGACCTGGTGTTTCAATCAGCCTCATTGGAAAAATCCATTTTCTGAGAGGGGAGAGAGATGTATTTTGGATTTTGTTTGGGCCCAGATTGTTTTGTTTCTAGTTTTGTTTGAGTTAATGGTAACTCTGTAGACACTTTTTAGGAATAGTTTAGTGCATATGTTTGTTCTTTATTTCTGAAATATGAATGTCTCCACCCCTCTAATTAATCCTGGTGGGAGCCAATCCTTTAAAAGCCAGGTGGTTCAGATGAGGGGGAGATTCTCTCCCTCTTCTTGTTTTGACCAACATGTTAAGCTGTGAACTGAACTGAAATGTATGAAACTGAAGATAAACGAAAAAAATATTGAGAGCTCTAAAAACTCTAAATATAAAAAGTCTGGTTTCTTTTAAAGCGCAAACTAACACTCCCATTGTGGGCTATATCGGTCTGGACTTGTCCTGTTTTATCCATATTTCTGCTGGCGAAATGCTTTTTCTGCACCTGCTGATTACATAGGGCAGGGGTGCCCAAAGTCAGTCCTCGAGGGCCAGCATCCTGCATGTTTTAGTTCTCTCCCTGGTGGTAGTAACAACCTGTTCAGTATGTTAATGTTCTTTGTAGGCTCTAATGAGCCATCATTTGAACCAGGTGTGTAAACCAGGGAGAGAACTAAAACATGCAGGATGCCAGTTTTTATGTTCCAGCTCTATGGAATAAACTTCCTGCTCCAAGTCTATAAGTCTGCCCCTACTTTGAGTTTATTTAAAACAAGGTTAAATACCTTTTATTTGAAGTTGCCTATTCTTAAAATCTTATTTTTAAAGAATTTCCATTCATTCACTATATTTGAAATTCTAATGTTTACTTTGTCTATTTTTAATTTGCTTGATTTTTTTTCTTCTTGTATGTTGTTTTTAACCTTTACCTGTTTTGTACAAGCACTTTGAATTGTCTCTGGCTGAAAAATGTTATAAATAAAGTTGCCTTGTCTTGCCTTGCAGTGCATAATACACTGGACAATGCACTGGGTATTATGCAGTGCATAATCCAATGCACTGTATGTTATGCACTGCATTGTCCAGTGCATTATGCACTGGATGATACAGGCCCTAAACAGCAGAGCAATAGAGGCTCAGATCTACCACACCAGACAAGACCCAAGGTGTAGGTTGTGCAAGGAGGCCCCTGAGACAGGCCAGCACATAACAGCAGGGTGCAAGATGCTGGCAGGGAAAGCGTACATGGAACAACATAACCAAGTAGAGGGCAAAGTGTACAGAAACATCTGTGCAGAATATGGACTGGAAGCCCGAGATCAAAGTGGGGAACACCCCCAAAGGTGGTGGAGAATGACCGAGCTAAGATCCTGTGGGACTTCCAGATCCAGACAGACAAACGAACCAACCGGACATTGTGGTGGTGGATAAAGAACTGAGGAAAGCCGTTGTGGTGGATGTAGTAATACCAAGCGACTACAACATCAGGAAAAAGGAGCATGAGAAACTGGAGAAATACCAGGGCCTCAGGGAGGAACTGGAAAAGACCTGGAAGGTGAAGACCACAGTGGTGCCTGTGGTCATCGGGGCCCTCGGGCAGTCACCCCAAACTGGAGCAGTGGCTCAAACAGATCCCAGGAACAACATCAGACATCTCAGTCCAGAAATGTGCAGTTCTAGGCACATGCAAGATACTGGAGGAGAACCTCAAGCTCCCAGGCCTCTGGTAGAGGACCCGAGCTCAGAGGATGAAACAGACCACCCGCAGAGGGTGAGAAGGGAATTTATATATAATTTTTAAAAATAACCAAACTGAATATTTGGTTATTTTTAAGCCCTCTGTCATTTGGCAGGTTACAATTAACACCTTTGACTAGTGTAAATGAAGACATGATAGAAGGAAAGGTCTTTTTTATTGTTTTTGAGTGAGTCGAAAAACCCCTTAGGGACTACACTGGCCTTTTTTTTTTTTGGAACTTTATGTGATGCAAGAGTAGCCATAACACATGCCTTTTTTTGCTGTAATTGGTGAATGACTTTAGTTTCCGTATTAATGTCAACGTTTTCTGATTCTATTGGCTCTGACTGTTCGAACGACATGTCAATCGTCAAAATTGACGAATGTGTTCCTGAGAAACTGCCCCGTGTAGTTTTGAAAAATGAATTGGGAGGTTTTACGCAGAGAGCGCAGAGCGCAGTTATTGTAATGTAATTATGAGATATATTAGTTTTTCTTGTGATCATATCATTTTGACAACTTAGTTGTCATTGCTATTTGCATTTTCATTGTTATATAATTCTATTTGAAGTGTTATTGTGAGTTAATCTGTTCCATTTTCAGTCTATTACAATTTGTCTATTTTTTCTCTTTTTATGAATGAATGCAATGTGGACTTTTCAAAAGAACCCCCCAAAATAATTTAGATTTAATTACTTATTTATGATATATAATAATGTATTATATGAAAAGAATAAATGATTAAAACAGAACCTACAGAAATAAAAACTAAGAAAGTTCAAATGGCACAAATTGTTCCAAAATGGCTAATTTGGAAGGTCCGCCTAGATTTTTATCTACACTGAAAAAAGAGATTTTGGAGAGTGGTAAATATGATCTAAAAAAATCATATAAAATTAATATTTTTTTATTTAGCCAAGGAATTATAAAATAATGGGTAAATTTTACATATGCTACCCATTCGTTAACAGTAAAAACCATTACATTGGAAAATAGAGGAAAATATACCCCCGAATCTTAAGTCTGGTGCTCCAAAGTCGCACATGCGTCAGACGCGTTTTTGAATGAGCGGGACAGGGAACTCTGCAGCCTTTGGCGGTAATGCTACTAACAATTTGTTGCCAACCGACAACAACAACAACAAGAAGAAGAAGAACTCTGCATCCTCCCTGCCATCGAACCGTGAGCTGAAGGTAAGCTATTTGTGAATAATAGCGCGAAGGCAAATTGTAATATTTGAAATGATGAGATATTACACTTCCCTTATATTCAATGTGCATCTGGTAACATGCCATTACTTGAAATCAACGATTGAATCTGTCCCTGGCGCCACCATGACGGTTGACTGTCTGGACAACTAAGTTGCAATGAAATGTGTTCGCGGTGTGCTTTTTACAAGATTAGCTAGCATGCATGACAGTGTCTGACCGCTGGTTTTAAGATTAGAAATGCAGCTTTTTCTAATATATTGAATGGACGGATGTTTAGGCAAAACATTGACTGTAAAGGGGTTAGTTCAGCTTTTGCCGAGTGTGGTTAAGGTATAATGGTCAGTAAGTATCTGCAGGTCTCTGCTCCCACATCACGCTGCACCGAAATACACAGCTGTCAATGAGGAACAATTCATTAGTGTATTATCGCCGCACATGAGAAGTCCCGTCTTAAAATACTACTATACTAATATGTCGCCAACAAACTTGACTGACGTGTTTTATGTTGTTTACTTGTTAGCTCTGTTAGCTCCCTTAACATGGCTGCTAGAGTCCGTCGCGGTCTGTTTAAAAACAAAATGATCCGCTCTCCAGATTACCTGCATACCTGCGCACGTGTCTCTGTTGTTAAAGTTTAGCGTTACTTCTCAGAGTTTTATTTTAAAATCGTTTCAAACATTAAATGAATTAAAATTGAAATAATTTGTAAAGAATTGATGTGCACAAAGTTGAGCTCCTTACAAACTTAAACTACCCTTTTGTTTTAAGCAATTCGGTCTTACTGTATGTAATTCTCTCCCCACTCTCCACTAACAGTCTTTTCACTAAATTGTATCTCCCTACAGACACACAGCATTGAGAAAAAAAGGGATGCAGTTGTTGCTGCCTCATTAACTACCTTGGTGAAAGACGAGATCTTTTCCATGACTGCCAGGTATGTCATTGATAACAGATAATTGATTAACTGAGGGATCCTCTCCCCTTCTCCTTTTATCTTCTGATCACTCCCCTTTGCTCTCCTTTAGATAAGTTGAAATGTATTGAAACAGCGTCTTCAATTAAATTAAAAATTATTTTTTTAGTTTTAAGGCCACAAGTCCTTAAAACTAATACAGCAAACAGTTGAATGTCCTGTATGTCAAAGTGCAGTTGCAGTGCTACATCTGACTAAGACTTATTCCAGTGTTGTAGTTTCCAATTGGCTAGCATAAGCTCTCCTTTGGACATTACGGAGTCCCCACAACAACATTAACCAGTGTACCAGTGTGTTAGATGCTGGTACAAAGTTGATCCCCAGAGGACTTGTAACTACTGTGTGTTGGATCCCATAAGTCATGTCTGAGGTGTGTGGTCTCCATAAGTCATGTCTGAGGTGTTTGTAACACACAAAAACCAATGCAGCACCTGAAAATGTAGAAGATTTGAATTATTTCATTGACACAGTGTTTAATATGTTTTAGGGTTTAGGTTTTAATTCACAATTTCTATCATCATTTTTAACTTCATTTAAAAATGTCACTGTATTTTTCAAGAATTAGTTTTATGAAGCAAGAACTTGGTGTACATGTTTACATACAAATAAGTATTTTAAAATATTCAGACATTGACCATTGCAAGTGTGGAACCAACAAAAATGGATTCCAGTCTCCATCACTCTCTCAGCACTCAGAGAAAATTATGAGACGTTGAAGAGGACAGAGCTCTAAACAGGTAGCTATCTCAGATTAGCTCCATACTTAACATTGTTTGGCTTATTATCTGTTGAAATCATATAATTTTGATTCTCAGTGGCAGCTTTGCTAGATTAGTGAATATCACCAAAGATCAACATTTTGGACACCTATTATATCCTGTCTCAGGTTTAGATGCTGCAGACTTGGATTTAAAGACTTGAATAACAAAACTAATTGAATCAAATGTAACATTGAGGTCAAGTGCCTGTGCAATGTGTTGTGTTGACATGCGTGTGGCTGACTGACATTTATGGCCACAAGTCCTTAAAACTAATACAGCAAACATTGAAATGTCCTGTATGTCAAAGTGCAGTTGCAGTGCTACATCTGACAAGACTTATTCCAGTGTTGTAGTTTCCAAATTGGCTAGCCAAAGCTCTCCTTTGGACATTACGGATCCCCACAACACACATTAACCAGTTACCAAGTGTGTTAGATGCTGGTACAAGTGATCCCCAGAAGGACTTGTAACTAACTGTGTGTTGGGTCCCATAGTCATGTCTGAGGTGTTTGTAACACACAAAACCAGATGCAGCACCTGAAAATGTAGAAGATTTGAATTATTTCATTGACACAGTGTTTAATATGTTTAGGGTTTTAGGGTTTTAATTCACAATTTCTAATCATCATTTTAACTTCATTTTAAAAATTCACTGTATTTGTTCAAGAATTAGTTTAATTGAAGCAAGCACTTGGTACATGTTTACATACAAATAAGTATTTTAAAATATTTCACATGACCATTGCAAGTGTGGAACAACAAAATGGATTCCAGTCTCCATCACTCTCTTCAGGCACCAGAGAAAATTAGAGACTTGAAGAGGACAGAGCTTCTAAACAGTCGCTATCTTCAGATTAGCTCCATACTTAACATTGTTTGGCTTATTATTCTGTTGAAATCATTATAATTTTGATTCTCAGTGGCAGCTTTGCTAGATTAGTGAATATCACCAAAGATTCAATATTTTGGACACCTATTATATTCCTGTCTCAGGTTTAGATGCTGCAGACTGGATTTAAGACGTAATAACAAACTAATTGAATCAAAAGTAACATTGAGGGTCAGAAGTGCCTGTGCAATGTGTTGTGTGACATGCGGTGTGGCTGACTGACATTTTATGGCCACAAGTCCTTAAAACTAATACAGCAAACAGTTGAATGTCCTGTATGTCAAAGAGCAGTTGCAGTGCTACATCTGACTAAGACTTATTCCAGTGTGTAGTTTCCAAATTGGCTAGCCAAAGCTCTCTTTGGACATTTACGGAGTCCCACAACACACATAACCAGTGTTACAAGTGTGTTAGATGCTGGTACAAAGTTGATCCCCAGAAGGATTGTAACTAACTGTGTGTTGGGTCCCATAAGTCATGTCTGAGGTGATGGTTCCATAAGCCATGTCTGAGGTGTTGTAACACACAAAAACCAGATGCAGCACCTGAAAAATGTAGAAGATTTGAATTATTTCATTGACACAGTGTTTATATGTTTTAGGGTTAGGGTTTAATTCACAATTCTATCATCATTTTTAACTTCATTTTAAAATTCACTGATTGTCAAGAAATTAGTTTTATTGAAGCAAGCACTTGGTTGTACATGTTACATACAAATAAGTATTTTTAAAATATTCAGACATTGACCATGCAAGTGTGGAACCAACAAAAATGGATTCCAGTCTCCATCACTCTTCAGGCACTCAGAGAAATTATGAGACGTTGAAGAGGACAGAGCTCTAAACAGGTAGCTATCTTCAGATTTAGCTCCATACTAACATTGTTTGGCTTATTATTCTGTGAAATCATTATAATTTGATTCTCAGTGGCAGCTTTGCTAGATTAGTGATTCACCAAAGATTCAACATTTGGACACCTATTATATCCTGTCTCAGGTTTTAGATGCTGCAGACTTGGATTTAAAGACTTGAATAACAAAACTAATTGAATCAAATGTAACATTGAGGGTCAGAAGTGCCTGTGCAATGTGTTTGTTGAAATGCGTGTGGCTGACTGACATTTTATGGCCACAAGTCCTTAAAACTAATACAGCAAACGTTGAATGTCCTGTATGTCAAAGTGCAGTTGCAGTGCTACATTGACTAAGACTTATTCCGTGTGTAGTTTCCAATTGGCCTAGCCAAAGCTCTCCTTTGACATTTACGAGTCCCCACACACAACATTAACCAGTGTTACCAAGTGTGTAGATGTGGTACAAAGTTGATCCCCAGAAGGACTTGTAACTAACTGTGTGGTTGGGTCCCCATAAGTCATGTCTGAGGTGTTTGTAACACACAAAACCAGATGCAGCACCTGAAAAATTAGAAGATTTGAATTATTTATTGACACAGTGTTAATATGTTTAGGGTTTTAGGGTTTAATTAATTCCTAATCATCATTTTTAACTTCATTTAAAAATGTCACTGTATTGTTCAAGAAATTAGTTTAATTGAAGCAGCATTGGTTGTAACATGTTTACATACAAATAAGTATTTTAAAATATTTCAGACATTGACCATGCAAGTGTGGGAACCAACAAAAATGGATCCAGTCTTCCATCACTCTTTCAGGCACTCAGAGAAATTTATGAGACTTGAAGAGGAAGAGCTTCTAAACAGGTCGCTATCTTCAGATTTAGCTCCATACTTAACATTTTGGCTTATATTCTGTTGAAATCATTATAATTTTGATTCTCAGTGGCAGTTTGCTAGATTATGAATATCACCAAAGATTCAATATTTTGGACACCTATATATTCCGTCCAGGTTTTAGATGCTGCAGACTTGGATTTAAAACTTGATAACAAAACTAATTGAATCAAAAGTACATTGAGGGTCAGAAGTGCTGTGCAATGTGTTGTGTGACATGCGGTTGGCGCTGACATTTATGGCCACAATCCTTAAAACTAATACAGCAAACAGTTGAATGCCTGTATGTCAAAGCAGTTGCATGCTACATCTGACTAAGACTATCCAGTGTTGTAGTTCCAAATTGGCTAGCAAAGCTCTCCTTTGACATTTACGAGTCCCCACAACATTAACCAGTGTACAGTGTGTAGATGCGGTAAAAGTTGATCCCCAGAAGGAGTTTAACTGTGTTGGTCCCATAAGTCATGTGAGTGTAGGGTCCCATAAGCATGTCTGAGGTGTTTGTAACACAAAAACCAGATGCAGCACTGAAAAATGTAGAAGATTTGAATATTTCATTGACACAGTGTTTAATATGTTTTAGGTTTAGGTTTTAATTCACATTCTAATCATATTTTTAACTTCATTTTAAATGTCACTGTATTTGTTCAAGAAATGTTTTTATTGAAGCAAGCACTTGGTTGTACTGTTTACATACAAATAAGTATTTTAAAATATTTCAGACATTGACCATTGCAAGTGTGGAACCAACAAAAATGGATTCCAGTCTTCCATCACTCTCTTCAGGCACTCAGAGAAAATTTATGAGACTTGAAGAGGACAGAGCTTCTAAACAGGTAGCTATCTTCAGATTTAGCTCCATACTTAACATTGTTTGGCTTATTATTCTGTTGAAATCATTATAATTTGATTCTCAGTGGCAGCTTTGCTAGATTAGTGAATATCACCAAAGATTCAACATTTTGGACACCTATTATATTCCTGTCTCAGGTTTTGGATGCTGCAGACTTGGATTTAAAGACTTGAATAACAAAACTAATTGAATCCAAAGTAACATTGAGGGTCAGAAGTGCCTGTGCAATGTGTTGTGTTGACATGCGGTGTGGCTGACTGACATTTTATGGCCACAAGTCCTTAAAACTAATACAGCAAACAGTTGAATGTCCTGTATGTCAAAGTGCAGTTGCAGTGCTACATCTGACTAAGACTTATTCCAGTGTTGTAGTTTCCAAATTGGCTAGCCAAAGCTCTCCTTTGGACATTTACGGAGTCCCCACAACACACATTAACCAGTGTTACCAAGTGTGTTAGATGCTGGTACAAAGTTGATCCCCAGAAGGACTTGTAACTAACTGTGTGTTGGGTCCCCATAAGTCATGTCTGAGGTGTTTGTAACACACAAAAACCAGATGCAGCACCTGAAAAATGTAGAAGATTTGAATTATTTCATTGACACAGTGTTTAATATGTTTTAGGGTTTTAGGGTTTTAATTCACAATTTCTAATCATCATTTTTAACTTCATTTTAAAAATGTCACTGTATTTGTTCAAGAAATTAGATTTTATTGAAGCAAGCACTTGGTTGTACATGTTTACATACAAATAAGTTTTTAAAATATTTCAGACATTGACCATTGCAAGTGTGGAACCAACAAAATGGATTCCAGTCTTCCATCACTCTCTTCAGGCACTCAGAGAAAATTTATGAGACCTTGAAGAGGACAGAGCTTCTAAACAGGTCGCTATCTTCAGATTTAGCTCCATACTTAACATTGTTTGGCTTATTATTCTGTTGAAATCATTATAATTTTGATTCTCAGTGGCAGCTTTGCTAGATTAGTGAATATCACCAAAGATTCAACATTTTGGACACCTATTATATTCCTGTCTCAGGTTTTAGATGCTGCAGACTTGGATTTAAAGACTTGAATAACAAAACTAATTGAATCAAAAGTAACATTGAGGGTCAGAAGTGCCTGTGCAATGTGTTGTGTTGACATGCGGTGTGGCTGACTGACATTTTATGGCCACAAGTCCTTAAAACTAATACAGCAAACAGTTGAATGTCCTGTATGTCAAAGAGCAGTTGCAGTGCTACATCTGACTAAGACTTATTCCAGTGTTGTAGTTTCCAAATTGGCTAGCCAAAGCTCTCCTTTGGACATTTACGGAGTCCCCACAACACACATTAACCAGTGTTACCAAGTGTGGATGCTGGTACAAAGTTGATCCCCAGAAGGATTTGTAACTAACTGTGTGTTGGGTCCCCATAAGTCATGTCTGAGGTGTGTTGGGTCCATAAGCCATGTCTGAGGTGTTTGTAACACACAAAAACCAGATGCAGCACCTGAAAAATGTAGAAGATTTGAATTATTTCATTGACACAGTGTTTAATATGTTTTAGGGTTTAGGGTTTTAATTCACAATTTCTAATCATCATTTTTAACTTCATTTTAAAAATGTCACTGTATTTGTTCAAGAAATTAGTTTTTATTGAAGCAAGCACTTGGTTGTACATGTTTACATACAAATAAGTATTTTTAAAATATTTCAGACATTGACCATTGCAAGTGTGGAACCAACAAAATGGATTCCAGTCTTCCATCACTCTCTTCAGGCACTCAGAGAAAATTTATGAGACTTGAAGAGGACAGAGCTTCTAAACAGGTAGCTATCTTCAGATTTAGCTCCATACTTAACATTGTTTGGCTTATTATTCTGTTGAAATCATTATAATTTTGATTCTCAGTGGCAGCTTTGCTAGATTAGTGAATATCACCAAAGATTCAACATTTTGGACACCTATTATATTCCTGTCTCAGGTTTTAGATGCTGCAGACTTGGATTTAAAGACTTGAATAACAAAACTAATTGAATCAAAGTAACATTGAGGGTCAGAAGTGCCTGTGCAATGTGTTGTGTTGACATGCGGTGTGGCTGACTGACATTTTATGGCCACAAGTCCTTAAAACTAATACAGCAAACAGTTGAATGTCCTGTATGTCAAAGTGCAGTTGCAGTGCTACATCTGACTAAGACTTATTCCAGTGTTGTAGTTTCCAAATTGGCTAGCAAAGCTCTCCTTTGGACATTTACGGAGTCCCCACAACACACATTAACCAGTGTTACCAAGTGTGTTAGATGCTGGTACAAAGTTGATCCCCAGAAGGATTTGTAACTAACTGTGTGTTGGGTCCCCATAAGTCATGTCTGAGGTGTTGGGTCTCCATAAGTCATGTCTGAGGTGTTTGTACACAAAAACCAGATGCAGCACCTGAAAAATGTAGAAGATTTGAATTATTTCATTGACACAGTGTTTAATATGTTTTAGGGTTTTAGGGTTTTAATTCACAATTTCTAATCATCATTTTTAACTTCATTTTAAAATGTCACTGTATTTGTTCAAGAAATTAGTTTTATTGAAGCAAGCACTTGTTGTACATGTTTACATACAAATAAGTATTTTTAAAATATTTCAGACATTGACCATTGCAAGTGTGGAACCAACAAAAATGGATTCCAGTCTTCCATCACTCTCTTCAGGCACTCAGAGAAAATTTATGAGACCTTGAAGAGGACAGAGCTTCTAAACAGGTGCTATCTTCAGATTTAGCCCATACTAACATTGTTTGGCTTATTATTCGTTGAAATCATTATAATTTGATTCTCAGTGGCAGCTTTGCTAGATTAGTGAATATCACCAAAGATTCAACATTTTGGACACCTATTATATTCCTGTCTCAGGTTTTAGATGCTGCAGACTTGGATTTAAGACTTGAATAACAAAACTAATGAATCAAAGTAACATTGAGGGTCAGAAGTGCCTGTGCAATGTGTTGTGTGAACATGCGGTGTGGCTGACTGACATTTTATGGCCACAAGTCCTTAAAACTATACAGCAAACAGTTGAATGTCCTGTATGTCAAAGGCAGTTGCAGTGCTACATCTGACTAGACTTATTCCAGTGTTGTAGTTCCAATTGGCTAGCCAAAGCTCTCCTTTGGACATTTACGGAGTCCCACACACACATTAACCAGTGTTACCAAGTGTGTTAGATGCTGGTACAAAGTTGATCCCCAGAAGATTGTAACTAACTGTGTTGGGTCCCCATAATCATGTCTGAGGTGGTGGCTCCATAAGCCAGTCGGTGTTTGTAACACACAAAAACCAGATGCAGCACCTGAAAAATGTAGAAGATTTGAATTATTCATTGACACAGTGTTTAATATGTTTTAGGGTTTAGGTTTTAATTCACAATTTCTAATCATCATTTTTAACTTCATTTTAAAAATGTCACTGTATTTGTTCAAGAAATTAGTTTTTATTGAAGCAAGCACTTGGTTGTACATGTTTACATACAAATAAGTATTTTAAAATATTTCAGACATTGACCATTGCAAGTGTGGAACCAACAAAATGGATTCCAGTCTTCCATCACTCTCTTCAGGCACTCAGAGAAAATTTATGAGACCTTGAAGAGGACAGAGCTTCTAAACAGGTAGCTATCTTCAGATTTAGCTCCATACTTTATATTGTTTGGCTTATTATTCTGTTGAAATCATTATAATTTTGATTCTCAGTGGCAGCTTTGCTAGATTAGTGAATATCACCAAAGATTCAACATTTTGGACACCTATTATATTCCTGTCTCAGGTTTTAGATGCTGCAGACTTGGATTTAAAGACTTGAATAACAAAACTAATTGAATCAAAAGTAACATTGAGGGTCAGAAGTGCCTGTGCAATGTGTTGTGTTGACATGCGGTGTGGCTGACTGACATTTTATGGCCACAAGTCCTTAAAACTAATACAGCAAACAGTTGAATGTCCTGTATGTCAAAGAGCAGTTGCAGTGCTACATCTGACTAAGACTTATTCCAGTGTTGTAGTTTCCAAATTGGCTAGCCAAAGCTCTCCTTTGGACATTTACGGAGTCCCCACAACACACATTAACCAGTGTTACCAAGTGTGTTAGATGCTGGTACAAAGTTGATCCCCAGAAGGATTTGTAACTAACTGTGTGTTGGGTCCCCATAAGTCATGTCTGAGGTGTTTGTAATACACAAAAACCAGATGCAGCACCTGAAAAATGTAGAAGATTTGAATTATTTCATTGACACAGTGTTTAATATGTTTTAGGGTTTTAGGGTTTTAATTCACAATTTCTAATCATCATTTTTAACTTCATTTTAAAAATGTCACTGTATTTGTTCAAGAAATTAGTTTTAATTGAAGCAAGCACTTGGTTGTACATGTTTACATACAAATAAGTCTTTTTAAAATATTTCAGACATTGACCATTGCAAGTGTGGAACCAACAGAAGTGGATGACAGTCTTCCGTCACTCACTTAAGGCACTGAGAGAAGAATTTATGTGAGCATGAAGATGACAGAGCTTCTAAACAGGTAGCTATCTTCAGATTTAGCTCCATACCTAACACTGTTTGGCTTAGTATTCAGTGGAAATCATTATAATTCTGAGTCTCAGTGGCAGCTTTGCTAGATTAGTGAATATTACCAAAGATTCAACATTTTGGACACCTATTATATTCCTGTCTCAGGTTTTAGATGCTGCAGACTTGGATTTAAAGACTTGAATAACAAAACTAATTGAATCAAAAGTAACATTGAGGGTCAGAAGTGCCTGTGCAATGTGTTGTGTTGACATGCGGTGTGGCTGACTGACATTTTATGGCCACAAGTCCTTAAACTAATACAGCAAACAGTTGAATGTCCTGTATGTCAAAGTGCAGTTGCAGTGCTACATCTGACTAAGACTTATTCCAGTGTTGTAGTTTCCAAATTGGCTAGCAAAGCTCTCCTTTGGACATTTACGGAGTCCCCACAACACACATTAACCAGTGTTACCAAGTGTGTTAGATGCTGGTACAAAGTTGATCCCCAGAAGGATTTGTAACTAACTGTGTGTTGGGTCCCCATAAGTCATGTCTGAGGTGTGTTGGGTCCCATAAGTCATGTCTGAGGTGTTTGTAACACACAAAAACCAGATGCAGCACCTGAAAAATGTAGAAGATTTGAATTATTTCATTGACACAGTGTTTAATATGTTTTAGGGTTTAGGGTTTTAATTCACAATTTCTAATCATCATTTTTAACTTCATTTTAAAAATGTCACTGTATTTGTTCAAGAAATTAGTTTTATTGAAGCAAGCACTTGGTTGTACATGTTTACATACAAATAATTTTTAAAATATTCCAGACATTGACCACTGCAAGTGTGGAACCAACAGAAATGGATTCCAGTCTTCCGTCACTCTCTTCAGGCACTCAGAGAAGAATTTATGAGACCTTGAAGAGGACAGAGCTTCTAAACAGGTAGCTATCTTCAGATTTAGCTCCATACTTAACATTGTTTGGCTTATTATTCAGTTGAAATCATTATAATTCTGATTCTCAGTGGCAGCTTTGCTAGATTAGTGAATATTACCAAAGATTCAACATTTTAGACACCTATTATATTCCTGTCTCAGGTTTTAGATGCTGCAGACTTGGATTTAAAGACTTGAATAACAAAACTAATTGAATCAAAAGTAACATTGAGGGTCAGAAGTGCCTGTGCAATGTGTTGTGTTGACATGCGGTGTGGCTGACTGACATTTTATGGCCACAAGTCCTTAGAACTAATACAGCAAACAGTTGAATGTCCTGTATGTCAAAGTGCAGTTGCAGTGCTACATCTGACTAAGACTTATTCCAGTGTTGTAGTTTCCAAATTGGCTAGCATAAGCTCTCCTTTGGACATTTACGGAGTCCCCACAACACACATTAACCAGTGTTACCAAGTGGGTTAGATGCTGGTACAAAGTTGATCCCCAGAAGGACTTGTAACTAACTGTGTGTTGGGTCCCCATAAGTCATGTCTGAGGTGTGTTGGGAATCCATAAGTCATGTCTGAGGTGTTTGTAACACAAAAACCAGATGCAGCACCTGAAAAATGTAGAAGATTTGAATTATTTCATTGACACAGTGTTTAATATGTTTTAGGGTTTAAATTCACAATTTCTAATCATCATTTTTAACTTCATTTTAAACATGTCACTGTATTTGTTCAAGAAATTAGTTTTTATTGAAGCAAGCACTTGGTTGTACATGTTTATATGCAAATAAGTCTTTTTAAAATATTTCAGACATTGACCAGTGCAAGTTTGGAACCAACAGAAATGGATTCCAGTATTCCGTCACTCTCTTCAGGCACTCAGAAGAATTTATGGGACCTTGAAGAGGACAGAGCTTCTAAACAGGTAGCTTCAGATTTAGCTCCATACTTAACATTGTTTGGCTTATTATTCAGTTGAAATCATTATAATTCTGATTCTCAGTGGCAGCTTTGCTAGATTAGTGAATATTACCAAAGATTCAACATTTTAGACACCTATTATATTCCTGTCTCAGGTTTTAGATGCTGCAGACTTGGATTTAAAGACTTGAATAACAAAACTAATTGAATCAAAAGTAACATTGAGGGTCAGAAGTGCCTGTGCAATGTGTTGTGTTGACATGCGGTGTGGCTGACTGACATTTTATGGCCACAAGTCCTTAGAACTAATACAGCAAACAGTTGAATGTCCTGTATGTCAAAGTGCAGTTGCAGTGCTACATCTGACTAAGACTTATTCCAGTGCACCAGTTTCCAAATTGGCTAGCAAAAGCTCTCCTTTGGACATTTACGGAGTCCCCACAACACACATTAACCAGTGTTACCAAGTGTGTTAGATGCTGGTACAAAGTTGATCCCCAGAAGGATTTGTAACTAACTGTGTGTTGGGTCCCCATAAGTCATGTCTGAGGTGTGTTGGGTCCCCATAAGTCATGTCTGAGGTGTTTGTAACACACAAAAACCAGATGCAGCACCTGAAAAATGTAGAAGATTTGAATTATTTCATTGACACAGTGTTTAATATTTTAGGGCTTTAATTCACAATTTCTAGTCATCATTTTTAACTTCATTATAAAATGTCACTGTATTTGTTCAAGGAATTAGTTGTTATTGAAGCAAGCACTTGGTTGTACATGTTTACATACAAATAAGTCTTTTAAAAATTTCAGACATTGACCAGTGCAAGTTTGGAACCAACAGAAATGGATTCCAGTCTTCCGTCACTCTCTTCAGGCACTCAGAGAAAATTTATGAGCCTGAAGAGACAGAGCTTCTAAACTGGTAGTTCTTCAGATTTAGCATACTTAACATTGTTTGGCTTATTATTCTTAAATCATATAATTTTGATTCTCAGTGGCAGCTTTGCTAGATTAGTGAATATTACCAAAGATTCAACATTTTGGACACCTATTATATTCCTGTCTCAGGTTTTAGATGCTGCAGACTTGGATTTAAAGACTTGAATAACAAAACTAATTGAATCAAAAGTAACATTGAGGGTCAGAAGTGCCTGTGCAATGTTGTGTTGACATGCGGTGTGGCTGACTGACATTTTATGGCCACAAGTCCTTAGAACTAATACAGCAAACAGTTGAATGTCCTGTATGTCAAAGTGCAGTTGCAGTGCTACATCTGACTAAGACTTATTCCAGTGTTGTAGTTTCCAAATTGGCTAGCAAAGCTCTCCTTTGGACATTTACGGAGTCCCCACAACACACATTAACCAGTGTTACCAAGTGTTAGATGCTGGTACAAAGTTGATCCCCAGAAGGATTTGTAACTAACTGTGTGTTGGGTCCCCATAAGTCATGTCTGAGGTGTGTTGGGTCCCATAAGTCATGTCTGAGGTGTTTGTAACACACAAAACCAGATGCAGCACCTGAAAAATGTAGAAGATTTGAATTATTTCATTGACACAGTGTTTAATATGTTTTAGGGCTTTAATTCACTATTTCTAATCATCATTTTTAACTTCATTTTAAAAATGTCACTGTATTTGTTCAAGAATTAGTTGTTATTGAAGCAAGCACTTGGTTGTACATGTTTACATACAAATAAGTCTTTTTAAAATATTTCAGACATTGACCAGTGCAAGTTTGGAACCAACAGAAATGGATTCCAGTATTCCGTCACTCTCTTCAGGCACTCAGAGAAGAATTTATGGACCTTGAAGAGGACAGAGCTTCTAAACAGGTAGCTATCTTCAGATTTATCTCCATACTTAACATTGTTTGGCTTATTATTCAGTTGAAATCATTATAATTCTGATTCTCAGTGGCAGCTTTGCTAGATTAGTGAATATTACCAAAGATTCAACATTTTGGACACCTATATATTCCTGTCTCAGGTTTTAGATGCTGGCAGACTTGGATTTAAAGACTTGAATAACAAAACTAATTGAATCAAAAGTAACATTGAGGTCAGAAGTGCCTGTGCAATGTTGTTTGACATGCGGTGTGGCTGACTGACATTTTATGGCCACAAGTCCTTAGAACTAATACAGCAAACAGTTGAATGTCCTGTATGTCAAAGTGCAGTTGCAGTGCTACATCTGACTAAGACTTATTCCAGTGTTGTAGTTTCCAAATTGGCTAGCCAAAGCTCTCCTTTGGACATTTACGGAGTCCCCACAACACATTAACCAGTGTTACCAAGTGTGTTAGATGCTGGTACAAAGTTGATCCCCAGAAGGACTTGTAACTAACTGTGTGTGGGTCCCATAAGTCATGTCTGAGGTGTGTTGGGTCCCCATAAGTAATGTCTGAGTGTGTTGGGTCCCCATATGTCATGTCTGAGGTGTTTGTAACACACAAAAACCAGATGCAGCACCTGAAAAATGTAGAAGATTTGAATTATTTCATTGACACAGTGTTTAATATGTTTTAGGGCTTTAATTCACTATTCTAATCATCATTTTAACTTCATTTTAAAAAATGTCACTGTATTTGTTCAAGAAATTAGTTTTTATTGAAGCAAGCACTTGATTGAGTGTTTACATGCAAATAAGTCTTTTTAAAAATATTCCAGACATTGACCACTGCAAGTGTGGAACCAACAGAAATGGATTCCAGTCTTCCGTCACTCTTCAGGCACTCAGAGAAGAATTTATGGATCTTGAAGAGGACAGAGCTTCTAAACAGGTAGCTATCTTCAGATTTAGCTCCATACTTAACATTGTTTGGCTTATTATTCAGTTGAAATCATTATAATTCTGATTCTCAGTGCAGCTTTGCTAGATTAGTGAATATTACCAAAGATTCAACTTTTAGACACCTATTAA
>NC_088841.1:32092771-32217329 GCF_904066995.2 Poecilia reticulata
AATGGAAACGTTTATGACGGAAAGTGTTTTATATCCTAAACAAATGTAATAATAATTATTATAATGTTTGTTAGCATCTCAAAAATTTTAATAAACTGATATAAGGATGAACTAAATTAACTATTTGAGTTCATGAATATTTATGATTTAATGTAAGCAGTTATTCATTCCCTGAGAACATGATTTGTAAAAATCGAAGCGTTTCTTAAATCAGATTTTCTTTTCTTTATTCGTTTCTTCAGAATTCTCTGCACTCATCCAGCCTCTCTGTGTGGCGGCCGGCAGGGAAAACCTTTTCTTTCTCTGCTCCCTCACCTCTTCCTCCTTTGCTTTTTCTCCTTTCCGTTTGTCGTCCTGCCCTGCAGTCAGATCTGTCTCAAGGTCATCCTTCAGCTGCAGGTTTTTGTTCAAGGCTTGTGTCTCTGTACGTGTCTGACTTAAAGAACTCGTATCGATTTCAGCTGCCGGGTGAAACTGTCAGCAGCCTTGAGTCCTGGAGAGGGACAGTCTTCTGAAATGAGATATATATCTTAGTTTACGCCGCATTTAGTCCAGCTTCCTCTGCGATTTCACTCTCTGTGGATTCAAGAATACAGATTTGGTACAACTAAGCATTTTAGGCAAATTGTTTTGTTCAAAAACAATCATTTTAATAATTTATCTACACATTGGTTTAGCTTGTATGCAGTCACAGTGTTAATAAATGTCAAAGTGCTCACATTTAAAGAGCCTCAGTGAAAACCTGTTTATATTCCTAACAGAAAACTGGTTGAAAATTGATCTATTAACCGAGTATTCATGTTTGTTTGTGTGTAAGGTGGAGATGAGACTGCACATGAAAATGACCCTTTATTGATCATTTTGACTACAAACATGAAAAAGACACAACAAAACTTCCAGATGGTGATTTTACCCCAAGAAAATAACTCAAAATACACCAAATTATAGTTCAGATGTATTTTTTTCTTGCTTTTTTCTTGTTTACATTTTAAGAGAATCGATGGAAAGTCCATGTTTGATTTGTTTTTCCTTTGGCATTTTTCACATAAGTTTGTAGAGCTTTTTTATCCAAAAGAAAAATATCCAAAACTTCAGAAATCTCACAAACAAAACATAAAACGCCTTACAAAGACATTATGGTGTAGCAGAAAAACTTCCAGTGTTCAAGATGCATTGCATGAAATTGCAAAACCTTTGCATTGTGGTGCAAAACAAAAATAAAAAAATCCCCATGTCGTCTATGGGGTTCTGCTTGTTAGAGCAATGTTTGGCCATCTAAAATTATTTTTCCTTTTTAAATACACCAAATTAAAATCTGGTGAGCAAAAAACAACCCAAAGGCAAAACCGGAAACTATTTTTGTCCTGTAAAACCTTCCAAACACAAAATTATTGTTCCCTCTTTAGCTAACTGGCCTGTCAAGAACTTGTTTTCAACTGTATGAAGTAATATTACTATGTTGTCACCATCATGGTTTTTTCACAATTAAAGTTTAACCGACTGCTTAAAATAACATTTTAATAATCTACAAGGGATTCCAGGTGATAAAATATTAATTAATGACCAAACTGATCTGAAAATAAGTCATTGCATTTGATTTCAAGCAACCAGCATGCCGATGTGAGTGAGGCATCTGACTCGAATGCTGGTATTATTGTAGCAGTGTGTGATATATCTGGCTTAGCTGGTGATTAAACTGTGTTTTACAGCATTAAATATTTTGTAAGGTGATGCTGACATAATGTGTCCCTTCCCTAGCAAGTAGATATGCAATAGTGTGACTAGAGTTGAGGGGAGACAGGATGGGGAATTACATTTACTCAATTACATTTACTTGAGTAACTATTTTTTAAAGAGTGTATTTATGTATTTTTTTCTGCTTGGTACTTTTTATTTTTACTTTAATAATTTTCCTCTTATTGGAGTAAAACTTCTGGATTTTCTACCCATTGAATGAAAAATAAGCATGTTTTAACCAAAACATCTCCAGACACAGACACAAACCTACATTTTTTGTTAAAGTTTCATAAGTTTTTAATTGAAAGAAACTGATTTGGAAAAAAAAAATTCGCCTGATTTTGACTTTATGTTACTTAGATGAATTATTGTCATGCTTGACCTTAAAATATCAAAATTTCCACTTAACTTTACATTTTGGTAAAGTTGATGATTCAATTTTTAATCATTAAATAATTGATAATTTGATCAGTTACTCGGTACTTGAGTAGAATTTTCACCAAACACTTTTTTACTATTTAGTAAATTCTTAGATGGCTACTTTTTACTATGATTTGAGTAAAAAATATGCTGAAGTAATTGAGTACAATTCTTGTGTGCTCAATGTCAAGTGTCCAGCATGCCGATGTGAGCGTCATCTTTGAGTTTGACAGGTCAAATATGTAAATTCTGAAAATACAGAGATCTAATTTTCTTTTAAATTAATTTGACTTATTGGAGAGGAAAAAAAAATTTTAAGGTTTTTTTCAGTATGTGACATTATTTTTAAATGTATTTCAATACAGTTTCACAGCTATGAAAACATCTGATAAAATCTGTCAATCTGATGTTGACCCTAGAATTAAATGAGAGCATTTTGTCTTTCTAGCATTATTGTATTTCCATATAATCAGATATTGTGATGAATATTTTACCTTTCTGCCTGATAAATCATGAATCTGAATCACAGCAGCAGCACAGACGGAATGGTGAACAAACAGTAAGCTCACTAAATAGGTTTGTTTGACGTCATCTCTGCTGATTCACACAGAAAAATGTTTTGCTACAGAGGTCAGAAAAATGGTTCAGCTGTTTATCTGAAGCTTGCATGAAATAATTCCTCAAAGACTTTTTAAAGTGTTTTATAAATTCTTGTCTTTTATCATTTAGATAACTCTAATTATTATTGTCTGATATCCATTTGAAGGATGCCTGTCACTCTAATTAGGTTATAAAACAATGATCCATTAGCTTGTGGGTAATAAAATCTCAATTTGAATATGTCCTAAATTAGATTTCAGCAACACCTCATTAATAAAGGCAGTTAGGCTTCTGCTAAATTAGCTAATTATCTGAAATATGTAATTGGTTCACCCCTAAATCATTCTTCTACCTTATGCAGGTTAAAAAAATATACATTTGTGGCTAAAAACTAAGCAAAGACTCTTTTTTTCTCGGGTTTTTAGATGCAACCATTTGTTTTTCTTTCTAAACAGCTACTTCTTTGGATTTATTTGATATTTAAGTTTTTTGACGATCTGTTGCAGATTTATTGGAATCATTGTTTTGTCAATTACCCAGCCTTAGCTGATGGACAGAAAGAACATTCTAGTGGTTAAACTGAAAATACTGACCGTCTTTAAATGATAAAATAATTTTTAAACATAACCTTCAGTCAGAAAAAAGTTATTTTAAAAAGTTGCGCAATTCTAATGTAACAAGGTGTTCACACTTCCTAATAATGCCTAAAATCCTAGTAAAGGTTACCATTACAGTTGTTTATCATCAGTAGCTGTTGGCTTGACTATAGTTGTTAATTTTTTCTCTGCATAGATGCTGTTAGCTTGAGTCTAATGTTTTACTAGCTCATTAGCTGCTAACATAAATCTAATAAATGTTTACATTTGACTCTAGTGAGCTATTGCTTCTAAATAGCTGTTAGCTTGGCTTCCAATTAGCTGCAGATATGACCATAAATTTGCAGCCTGTCTGTTAGCTTGTCTCTGATTAGTTCTGGTAGCCAGCTTAACCTTAGTGGCTCAATTACATCAAGTAAGAACTTGAAATATAATAGCTTGGTTTCAAATATCTACTAGCTTAGCTTTGATTAGCTTGTCCCATGACTGATTAGCAGCTAGCTTAACAATGACTTAGCTGATAACTTGACTTTGACTAGCTTCTAGTTTGATTTTGATTAGCAAATAAAATTTAGTGTCTATTATTTTCATTGTGTTATTTCAGGGTTTTGTTAATCCATACTTCACCTTCAGACAGGATGATGGGTGTAAAGTGACGTTTTATCTAAATTAAATATCAAAATGTTGGCGTAACAATAAAATGAGACTGGTAGAGAAACAATGGCGGTATAAACAATGCACTTGTGAGGATGAGGAAGAGGATTACAGATGTCAAACTCAGTGACAATCTTAATCAGGCTGGTGCTGCTTCGTCTTTTTTCAATGTATTTTAATTACAACCCAGACAGACGCAGGTCTCAGAGCAGATGGAGGAGCCCGCTGACCCGTTTCACTCCTGACTCTCCCACTTCCTCCTTCATCACCTCCCCTCCCGTCATCCCGTGGGGTCACGGGGTCACCCATCCCTCAGCCGCGGTGGAGGAGACAAGCGTGAAACATAAAACGGTGCAGTTACGCTGCGGAGATGCAATCAACCCCCTGACAGCTGCTCAAAGGAGAGACAAACAGTAGCTTCTTAAATCTTCATTAGTCAACATTAAACGAGGTTTGTTTTACACTGCAAACGACACACAGCATATATTACACCTCAGCAGAGCAGAGCTGTAATGGTGTGTATTGATTCTCTCTCTCCAGTTGGCCAGTCAAGCATGTTCAGTTTGGACGTAATGAAATTACCTCCTGTGTGGAAATGTTGCAGCTGGATGGAGGCTGGCAGTAAACACAGCACCTGTTTGTTTCCCGACTCAATCGTCGCTTTTATTTCGGCTGCCATCAGCGTGATTCATTTATTATTCATCTCATCAGCAGCACTTGATGATGTAAATGACCTTCCTGAACTGTACGGGAGTCCATTTGAACGCTGTCAGACGCCATTAGACACCCAGGGCCCGGGTCAGCGCTCTGAGCGCCGCACTGACAGATAAAGGGAGACCGGGCTCTGCTGCCATGGATAGATCCCACCAGAAGGTGTGTGTGTGTGTGTGTGCGTGTGTGGGGGTGTGTGCGTGTGCGTGTGTGTGAGAGTTTGTTTGTAATACCTTATGGGGACAATGTTTCTGACACTACGTTATGGGGACCAATTACTTCTTGTGGGGACCAAAGCCTGGTAGGGACCAGGCTGATCCCCAAAGCCTGTTTGGAGGTCAGGGGTCAGAGTTAGAACCAAGGTGTGAATTGAGTTTTGGTTAGGGTTAGCTTTAGGCATGTGGTGGTTAGCGTTAGGAAAAGGGTAAAGGTAAGGTTTAGGCTGTAGAAATGAATGGAAGTCAATGGAAAGTTCCCACAAAGATATCCACGCAAACGTGTGTGTGTGTGTGTGTGTGTGTGTGTGCGCGTGTGCGTGTGTGTGTGTGTGGGGGGGGGGGTGTGTGTTCACCCTGACCTGGATTTGTGCTTTAAATCTATTTTTAAACAGATGTATGTGGTAACTAGTTCTGTTTACTCAATTATATGTAACATTTTTTGAGGGAAAATTACTTTTTGAAATAATTTTACTAAATAATAAGAGAAAAACTACTTCAGAATATTTTTTCTCAAGAAAAAGGAAAAAGTAGCCTAGACCAGCAAAGGTAGCAGCTACTTACATTTACTTAATTATATTTACCTGAGTAACAATTTGAAGAAATTTACTTTTAGGAGTATTTTTACTATGCTGTACGTTTTACTTTTACTTCAGTACAACTTTTGGGAACTCTGACCACTTTCACATTTACATTTACTTGAATATTTTTTTTTGGGAGGGTGAAAGTATTTTTAGAACTAGTTTTATTAAATAATATGAGAAAAACTACTTCCATAATTTTTTCTCAATAAAAAGCATAAAGTATCCAAAAAAGTATTTTGTAAGAAAGCTACTTGAGTACAGAGATCTGATTTAATTATGACATCAGCAGAGTTGGGTAGTAACTAGTTACATTTACTGAATTATGTTTGAGTAGATTTGATAAAAATGTATTTTTTTGCTGTGTTGTACTTTCTACTTTTACTTGAGTAATTGTATTCTGAAGTATTTCTACTCTTACTTGAGTAAATTTCTGGATTTTCTACCCAGTGAATGAAAAACAAACATGTTTTAACTAAAAATTCACCACACCTGCAGTTTCTGTTAAAGTTTCGTCAGTTTTTATTGAAATAAGCTGATTTAGAAACATTTTATTTTAAATTATTTTTATTTTTTTTATTTGAATTGTTGTAATTTTCGTCCTTAAAATACCAAAATTTCCACTTAACTTTATATTTTGGTCCATCTGATGATGTAATTTTTAAATATTAAATGATTGATAATTTGATCAGTTACTCAGTATTTTGAGTCGACTTTTTACCAAATATTTTTACTTTTACTATATTATTTGAATAAAACATGTTGAATTAGTTCCCGTCTTACTTGGGTGTAACGTTTGGCTACTTTCCCTTCCTCTGTTTTTAAATTATTTCTCTAATTATATTGACGGCAGCAGAAGGGACGGAGCCTTTGAGTCTGAATTGAACCTCACATTCGGACGGTTTTGCTTCGTTATATTAGCCTCCAGAACTCGTTTCCCTCTCCGCTCGACACCACGACTCAGTAAACACAACACCGCCTTCAATTAGCGCTGCGTTCTAATTGATTAAAATTCCCCGCGGAGCAATTATGCGATTTCAAAGAGGCGCTTCGCCTGTTTCTTTACCACCTTCTTGTGACTTCCATGCTTTGCATTTCTGTTTCTGCCTGATTCCAGGATTATTCATGGCCAGACTGATTGGAGGGTCAGAGCAGAGACATTATTTCACTCAGGTCTCAAACAGAGCCTAGAAAACGATTCTCAACCCAAACAATCAGGTTTCTTCCCTACAACTAGGATTTATTCAGGTCTAGTGAAAGGAAACAGGTAGATAGCATCTCTGCCGATCCCACACATGTTGGACACAAACTGTTTAAACCTTCAGGTTGGCGCTACAGAGACTGTAACTGCATTTCCATTGCAAATGTGCTCAAAACGTTGTCAATATTTCGCTAATGTAAAAAAAAAAAAAAC
Source organism: Poecilia reticulata (assembly GCF_904066995.2). Lineage (NCBI taxonomy): Eukaryota > Metazoa > Chordata > Actinopteri > Cyprinodontiformes > Poeciliidae > Poecilia > Poecilia reticulata. The sequence goes on from NC_088841.1 coordinate 32,099,700, forward strand.
ACAATTTTGCTGTTAAGTAAGAAAAACAATTAAAATCACATGTGAAAATTGTAATTTTACCAGTAATAATAAACCGATTGTTCATCAAGAGATGTAAAAAAGTTCAGTTCCATCAACCTTTTCTAATGCAAATTTTAAAAGCTTTGATAGAAACACAGCTGATTTTTGTATTTTTGTACATATGTGCATATTTTCTTTTTCTTTTTTATCTAATCTTAGTTTATATACATTTATTTAACTCAAATTTCTTGTTTGTGCTGATTTTAACTTTCCAGTTCTTTCAATTGTTCTTAATCATTTTTTAATGCAGTGCTTGTGTTTGTTTGCAATAGTTTATTAAACGACCCTCATCACTTTTAGCGAGCTAAATGTGTCCGTTAGCGCTGCGGCTAACCAACCTGACATTACTTAAAGGGAACAGGCTGTGATGGGAAGCCATTGCTCTCTGCTGAAATAACAGGGAGGAAAATTACTCTGTGAACTTGACTACCGGCTCCAGAGTCACTGCAGCCACAATGACAGAACGCTAATAAAACATCCTCACACATGTTCAGACAGCTCATGAATAACAATAAGGGGTAAAACACAATCAGGGTGACGCTCTCTAACAATGAGGAAGGCTTTGTGCGATGCCTTCATTTGTCTTTATTGTTTTTCACACATGCATTTGTGCTGCTAACACATTGCTAACTGGATGTAAAGGTCAAACATTCTGTCTGAGATATGTGGCTTGTTTATAGTAAACCAGTTAAATAAAGTATGAAAAACAAAAACTCAAACCTCTCCCTAAAGGAATCTGGAAAAATACAAGAGAAATTGGAGAAACAATATTGTAATATGAACCAGAGAAAATATCAAAGAAATTCCAAAAACTCACAAGGTCAAACTTAACAGACCTGTTAGCATATTAAATATTAAGCTTTATGACAGGATACTTTTTTAAAAGTATGTAGTTTTATATTGGGATTTAGCATTGGAAGAACTAATGATTATGATTAACACATTAGCAATAGCTTTTTGTAGCGCTTGGTGTAGCGCTTTACCATTGATTGATGTTTTGTTTATGATTAGCATTTGGCATTAGCTTCTGCTACATAGCATGTTGGTGTAGCACCTTAGCATTGGTTTAACTAATGTTCATTATTAGCACCAAAGCATTAGCTTCTGCTAAATAGCATGTTGATGTACCACTTTAGCATTAGCAGAACCAATGTGTATGACTAGGGTTTTAGCAATGGCCTCCGTCTCACTGAACTGCTGTGCAGAAGCTAAAATCTCTGAGTTTTAATGATTGACGTTTCCACCTGGAGTTTGTCTGCTTTGCTCCAAATCAGCTGATTAGTTAACTTGTAACTTTTTCCAGTTATCCAGTTTCTTTTCACACTTCGAGCACCTGTTTCTGCGAACCAGGCGAGAACGTTCAGTCTGTTCTTCCACATTCTTCCCGTTGTACTCGTTACGACCCGAGTTTAACTTGAACAGGTCTTCATGTAATTCTATGAAATTACCAAAACTCCTGTGATTTTCCAGGAGAAGCAGAGCTTTTCTTCGCCTTGTGGCCTCCTCTATGTTGAGGCTCCATCATCTGGGGCCAAGTCGGCCAACTTGGAAGGACGTTTTGTTTTTGTTTTATCTGCTTTTTGAGCTGCTGTTAATATCAAAATCGCTCACACGGGAGAATGGCTAAGCACTTAGCTGCTAAAACAAAACAGCGTTTTCTTTTTCATAATCCGCGCTGAAGCGTGTGAGAAAGAGCAGATTGTCGTTTTAGGCAGAAAATCGGCTCCTGGAAAGCTTCGTTTGAGGGTCGGAGGTATCAGGTGGCTGATCTCTCTGCTTCTTTTCTTGTTTTTTATTTTTTTAATCTGTAGAAAGAAACAGAGGTCAGCGGTATCCCAGCATGCCTCACTTCACATGTTTCTGGCCAAAACCAACTGATTCTGCACGTAGTCAGGAATAACTCAGGCACAGCTTGACATTTGGCACAGACGGAGAAGATATTGGATTTATAATTGAATTAGTGAAGAGAAAAATAAGTTTTTGCTGAAACATAATGACTTGGTGCAAAGGTCCCATTTCCTCCATACTTGAGATGTTTTTGAAAATGTTGTTCATTTGGCTGTCTTGGTTCCACATACCTGAAAGTTGTTGCACCCTCATTAATCTTCTGCCTCTTTGTTTTATTTTATGTTTTGTGTTAATTTTTATGCTTTACTCCACTGCAAAGTGGGAATTTATTACTCTTCAGGCCAATGCATCACTGAGTTTCACGCTTTCTTGCTTACATATATATATGTAACTTCATGATCTTTATCTGTGGAAAAGAAAGTGATTTATTTCCATCTAAGCGATAAAAATGACCTTAAACAGCAGATATCTTGAAAAATTTGTTTTTTTAAGACACCCTACCTTGGCTGGAGTTCTGCATGTTGGATGATGAGATGCTTCTTGGATCCGTCCAACAGGTTCTGTTATCAGTCTGAGAAAATCACTTATCACTTTTAGCTGAGATCAAGACCTTGGCTTTGACTAGGCCCTCAACTTTCTTTATACTAAGCCTTGTTTAATTATTAGCTTATCTGTGGTGGACACACTTCCGCTAATTGTACTTAACGCTTTAACTAACTTTTAAAATGTTATCTTAGCTTCACTGAATTTTTACAAATAAATTTATAGCTCTAATTTATTTGACTGTTTTGTACCATATTAAACTTTCAGCTTAATGAATGTCTGTGTTAAAGCTTTGGCTAATAAATCTTCAGGTAGTTCAGCTCTTATTTTGAAGTGGGGGAAGACGGTCTATGCATCAGTTCTGTTAGTTTCAACTAAATAGCATGTTGCTTTAGCGTTAGCCTTAGCTTATGCTAAAAACTATGGTGGTACAGTGCTTTTGCATTAGCTTCTTCTAAATACCATATTTGCATAGAGTTTAGCATTAGCCTGGTCTTCTGCTAAATAACATAGCACTTTAGGGTTAGCCTGGGCTTCCACTACCATATTTGTGGAATGCCTTAGCATTAGCTTCAACTAAAGACCAAATTGTTATAGCGCTTTAGCATTAGCCTTAGCTTCTGCTTGTTGTTATAGCCCATTACCTTCTAATAAATGCCATGTTGGCGTTGCACTTTAAGGTTAGCTGAACTATTGTTTATGGTTCGCGCTTTAGAATCTCAACAAACTTTTTAGCTAGCTGATCTAGGACCTGTTTTATTTCACCATATCCCGTTCCCCATCAGTAACAACTTTGTACATAAACTCGTATCGGTTTGACCAGGGGAAGTAGCAACAGTAGCTAACTTCTGCTTCTCTTTAAATGAACCGATAGAAGACGCCGCTAAAGAGGCTAAGCTCCAAATTAGAAGGTGTAACGTCTATATTTAGTCTATATTTGGGGTCTCATGTTTCGGCAGACGGCGTGTCCACCTCTCAGCGACCTGCAGCGTTTGCTAACAGCTCCATTTATCTACAGGCAGGGTGTCTGGCTGGGAGCCCTCACCTGGCTGGGCCCTTCAGCAGCGGCCTTATTATTCCCCTCTTGGTCCCAGCGTGTAATTTGATCAAGTTATTCATAACATTTCAGCTGACGCCGCTCCCCAGAGTTAGCGTGACATTGATATTTGCAGAGGATAAATGCATTATGGGATGGCCCCACTGCTAGGAAATTGAGCATTAATATTTGCTCTTGATGTGACGTATATAAACAGACAGATTTGCCGGCTCTTGGCTCCTATATTGACGTCCCCCACTGGGACGGGGGTGAGGTGGCTGGATATTGGAGAGACGTGGAGACGGGGTAATAATGATAACGATTCATGCTTGTGTTTTTATCTGTCGGGAAGAAAGCCCGCTGCTTCCCGTCTCGGCAGTTTTCTCCTCGGTGAGGCGGTTGGCAGGTATCAGCGGGGTCCCGGTGCCGCATCAGTCGTCACGTTTTGGGCTAATTTTCGCTCACAATGCATGCAAATGCAGGCGAAGAGGGAAAAAGCAGATAAAAAGAGCAGGCTCTGTTTTCCTCCTCAGAACACCAAAACCTGAGGCGGAGAATGGATTTCATTCTGAGCTGGAGAATCCCTCTTTCAACTCCATGAATTCATTCATACACAGCAATGAGAGTCCAAATGCATCCCCCCCATACATAAAAGTCACAGCGAACAGAGACGCCTCATGCCTCAAGGGGTGGCACTGTGCAGGATCTGCCCCGCAAACATGGACGTTTGACTCTGAGGTCTGATGGTGGGAAACTCAACTCTCGTGCAAAGCAACTCAAAAAGAGTCAGTCAGTTTATCAATCCACCTGCAACAATTGTTGGCAGATGTTTCTTCCTAACTTTCAGACGCTCTAAAAGTATTGTTTTGACTAATTTAACTTTTGAAATAAAATAAATGCTTTTCTACTCACCAATGTCAATTTCATGTAGCAACTTCCTGCCTGCACCCTGCAGGTCAGTCTGTCTCAAACCTAAATAAGAGGAAGTCAGTAAAATAGTTCAGTAAAGAAATATGATGAAAATATCTTGTGCATGCTCTCTAAAGGGTTTTCTACTGATGTATAATCAGAGTTTTATCCCTGCATGCGTCTTTTAATTAAAAAAGTAAATGTAAACCAGCATAAAATGTAATAATTTAGATGGATGCACTTATTCTGCAGGGAAATTTTTGATTTGGGCTCAAACAGGTTAATAGAGTCACTGTGAGGATTTGAGTTTCCTGTGTGTTTATGTGTCGTCTTGTCCATCCATTGATTGATCCCAGCTGTTTCCCCTGATTACCTTTATACCCACCTGTGTCTGTTTCCCAGTCGGATCCTAGTCGTGTATCTTTTGTTTACCAGATGCTACCAGTGTTGGAGTTTTGTTTCTGCCTGGATCTCTTGCATTCTGTCGATTTGTCATTAAACCATCATCCTCCTCCACCGACTCCTGCCGCGTCCATCCTCACCTCTTCAAACCCCAATTCATGACATTTATCCTGCTGCTTATGCAGCTGAAAATGTAACAAATGTTGCCATGTTGGTCCCAAATCAAACCGAATCTGCTGCGATTTTACTTTTATCTTTTATTTTTGCTAACTTCGAAAGCTTCAGATGAATTAAAAACTCTTGATTTACTGTAAAGTTTTAGCTGAGTAAAATTAATCATCTGTGTTGAAATGTTATTGATTATTGAATTCTCCAGATAGTTAGATGTTTGTATTCATGCTTTTATTTTGAAGTGGGTGAAGACTTTTTAATTATCTTATTTGTATCGTTTCAAATGAAAACTATTTTCAATCTAAATGTGGAAACGTCCTGAAAAAACTCTTCTAGTTATAAACATGCAGCAAATGCTGGAAAATAAATTACTATTGTCATTATTTTTATTTTGAAAAAAAGTTGAGATAAATTAAAAAGATGAAGGGGAATTTTGTCATTATTGGTTTCCTCTAAATGTATTCACCTCATCATTCCTATAATCAGATGGATTTTTGTTTCTCACAGTTATAAAAATATAAGAACATCCCTGATGTTTATGCTCTTTACCGCCGGATGTCAAATCAGAAAACTGGGTTTCTGTGGCACCAGCCCAGGGCTTTGATTGCTGCCTGAGAGTTTGTTGCTTTTTTGACATTTTTCTGACACGTGACAAAGAAAAAAAGAACAGTTAAGTCCTTTTGTCTTTCCTGTGATGGCTTTTCATGCCGGCATGTTTCATTCAGCCTCTCGTATCGACTTGTGCGCATGTTGGACTCGTCCTTTTGTTTTACGCTCCTCATTGTTTTGACTACGGATAAAAAAGACGCGATTGTTTTGCATAATGTCACGACTTCTGGTTTAGAAAAGCGAGGACAAAAAAAAAAAAACTCCCCCAAATTGAGCGGTTTTATGTGTTCAGGGCCTCGGAGTGAAGTATCGTCGCTCTTTGTGCTCAAATGTCGCAGCAGAGAGACGGAGAGAGGGAACAAAAACTGTAATTTCACCCACTGTGGGATGGTGTGACGTTAATCACTGAGGATGAAAAACACCATGTGGAGAGTTCATGTCCCTCTCATCAGGATGAAATATTTCTCCCTCCAGTGATTTTTCTACTGCTTCCCAAAAGAGTCCATTCCACCGGATTCATAGGACAGAATCTGTACAGCTAAAACTCCACTCCGGGTTTTCCTAGTTACCAAAAACAACAACACTTCTTGCTCCAAGCTTAAAAACAAAGTAAATTGTGAAAGCATGATGTTGAAAACTGGACAGTAAAACATATTTGTAAGTAAGACCAAATTCACTACATTTTTTCTAATGTAATGTTTGGTGTAGCACAGCAACAAGTATTAAAGTATTAAAATGGCGGCGGTCTTTCATGTAGCATAGCCAAGACTAATTGATAATTTATGTCCCAAACTGGACATTTCAGTCATGAAATGCTGTAATAAAGACAGAGAATGCAGTAAAAAATTAAGAAATGATGCCTTTAAATCACAAATATTTAGATTTAGGACGTAAAAAGGAGATAAAATCTGAAAGGAAACACAACTAAACTGACGCTCTGTGTTTTCCTGATAAACACAAGATGTTACTGAACCTAATAAAGCAGAAAGTAGGATTTCAACACATTTCTTATTTAATAACTAGGCAGTAAATGCTCAGATAAATCTAAAACTGCAGGGGGATGTGAGCTGCATGATTGCAGGCACATTAATTTTTTATATAAATACAGCAGGTGAGTAATTATTCAGGAACAAACGGAGAAAACTCGCAGATTGTGGAGAATGATGAGCCGGCCTCCTGCAGTTACTCGAAAATGAGCAAAAAAGTAGTAAAAAAAAGTCCCTGCTTTGTTTTTCTGCTTTCTTACTAAAGGTTGTTGTGATGCAAAATGATAACAGAAAGAAAATACACCAGACTTTAAGTTTTAGCATGATACGGGTTTATTCTCATAATATTCTGACTTTATTCTAATCATTTTTATCATTTTATTTTCTTAGCGTGGTCCTAATACTTTGTCGTATGATCTAAACTAGATTCTAAAATCTTTATTGCAAAAACAAAAACTATTTCAAGCTTCTGTAAAAAACTTTTTTTGTAAAATTATGGAAATTGTAATTTTTCAATTTCCATCGTTTCTGATGCGATACTTAAAATTAACATAAATAACATTTATGGAAACACAGCAAATTATTTCTGTATTAAAACATTTTAGGTTTATTTCAAAGAAATTTAAATTTGTATCAAATCAAGTCAAAGTTTATTTATATAAACTGACAAATGCTTCACAACATCACAGGTACATAAATGATTAAAATAAATAAATAAAAGTCAGGACCAAATTTACATAAATAAAAACCAACACATATTTAATTTTAGCTGCAGCAGTTTTCCAAAATTTGGTTCAATTAAGTACTAAGTACAAAATTTTGTGTGTATAAAATTTATGAACTGAATGATTTAAACAAACGTTTCTATGATTTCTGTATAATGTATAAGCACCAGCGGAACAAGTCAGCGTGGGGCCGGGGGGCGGGGCCAATTACCAGGCCCCTAACGATTAACCGGGCCCCTTAAGTGCATCAACTGCTGTAGGCTGTTGAGGGGGAAGAGGGGGGGAGCGAAACTGTTGACTTTAACATTAAATACACCTTCTCAACAGGTGAGGGCGCACTTTCTCCGTCTATAATGAGACATTTAAGCGACTTGAAACCATTCCTCCCTCCCTGGCACCTCCAGACCCGGGCCCCCATCCGGCCCGGCTCGGGGGGAGACCGCCCCCCCGCCCCCCCCCCCCCATAGCTCCGCCCCTGTGTATAAGCTAAAGAAATCACTTGGTTCAAGTCAAAGCAGTCTGAATCTTAATGATAAAATGGTTTGTCTCTGCTAGAGCAGAACTATTGATTAAAACATTGTCTTTCATTAAATCAATTACATGAAACGCGTTAATTAGCAGTGGGAGATGTTTTCGATCTACGGTTTAATCAACACTGAAGTAATAATTTCTGCAGATGTTTTGACAGATTATTTCTCACTACATGAAACTTAATTATTCAACTCAGTTTTCCCTGAATTTCCTGATCTGAATGTATTTCGTTTGCACCTCCAGCTCGTTGATGTCGTTTCAGATCACTTACTTCAACATCTGGAATTTTCAGTTAGGAGCTCCATCCTAATTCATGGGGGCAGAAATCTCCCACATGTTGGTCAGGGAAGGTTTTCAACTCCATCATTAAATACCAGCAAGGTGGAAAAGTCATGTGTGCGCCTCCCTCCTCCTGAACCAGGAACACTTGGAACCGCAGCGGTTCCTCTCAGGGGCGGCAGGTGACGTCATCAGCGGGATCCTGTCGTCTCGGTCCAGCAGCACCTCGTGAACCGGTTCCCACATCCTGCACATGTTGGCCGCTCTCGCCGTCCGGCAGGTCGCCTCCGATCCGGACGGCTCTGCTCCGCATCCGTCAGCACCTGGAGGCGGATTTAACGGATCGGCTGAGACTAACGGGCTGTACTGTGCAAAAATGTTAAACCACCCTAATCTTCCCATTCAGGGGAAAAGTATAAAAGATAAATAGGAAATGCAGATTTCAAGCAATTATTTCATTTATGAGCAGACAAATGGCTTTTCCAACATGTGTAACTGAGCCGTTTTGGTCCAAAGGGGCATTAAAAGTGGAGCTAATGCGCTAATACTGTGGTTAATTTCAGCTTAGTGCTTAAACAATTTTGTTATCTTTGAATAACTTATGACTAATTTAAGTGGCTGTTTTATAAACTCACAGCTTAACAAAGTTTCAGATGTGCACTGAGAACTCTGTAGTAGTGGAGCTAATTTTTAGCTTAGCTCTTTTTGATAACTTTGATCATGTGTAGCTACTCCTAAGTTATTTTTCATGGATGAATTATTATCCATAAATTAATTTAAATTCCTCATATATGTCTAGTAAACTTACAAAGTTTGACATCTCCTGTGGTGGGAACACTTTCGCTAATGCGCTACTACTAACAAACATAATTGCTTTGTTTAGCGTATTAGCTTTTTGCTAAATTTGAAAATATTTAGCGTACTTAGCTTCTCCTGACTTAATTTGTCTGGATAAATTCTAAATGCTAATTTACTTGGTTGTTTTATAAACTTTCAGTTGAAAAAGTCTGCTAATAGAGGAGCTAACTTTTTTCATTTAACGCATTAGTGCTTTTGCTAGCTTTGAAAATTTTACTGGATAATTTCTAAAATGCTAATTGACATGTCTGTTTTGTTAAGTTGAATAAAGGTCGACGTCAGTGTTGGAGTTTTTATCAACTGTTAAGAATTCATCACAAGTTAGACGTTTATATTCATGCTCTTGTTTTGAAGAGGTGACGGCTTCATGGCAGTTCTGTTTTCTCACCTCACATTCCCCATTTTGTTCCCAATAACTTTATTTAAAACAAAAAACATATAAGAATAAAATAAAAGGATAGGACAACAAGCCGTAAACATGAATATAATATGTTGGGTGTTGCTTTTTACTACTGCAGGAAACTGTCTCCTGAGGATTGGAAAGGTTGAGTTCAAGGTTCAAATGCTAAATTATTGAACCAAAGTTATTTGAAATGATCTGACACTAACCTGATAAATCAGTGAGAAAACCAAAGTGTAAGAAACGCTGTGAAAAGATCTGCAGGAAGCCGAAAGAAGGACTGAAAATAGCTGCTTGGAAGGAGGATTTAATTAAAAAAGGAAGAAATGAGCTCTGATTTCCTTCTCCTTCCAGTGCCACTGTTCATTTGGACCGTGGGGTTGATGCCTGAGTGGATAGGATTTGGATTTCCTCTCCAGAGTTTCCCTCATCCTGCAGCTCCCACTGAGCTGGAAACAGCAGCCGTTCCACATGCAATCCATCATCATGTCAAACCGTCTGCATCTACGTCTTAGCCTGGTTTCAGTGCATGAACACAAACCCAGAACCATCCAATATTTGGACAATGTCATGAAAATTGTTTCCTCCAGTGTCTGTTTCCTTGAAAGCTTTACGGGTCTGGGTTTATCAGGCGCCGTCGTCACTTCGACGCGGCGCTTCAACAGGAAACGTGCAGAGTGAGACTAAAGACGAGCAGCTGGGCGTGCAGGAGGGTCTCCAAGGTGCATTTCTGTCTCTATCTGCTTCTTGTGTGCATTAGAATCATTTGTTAAAGGAGAAGTGATGGAGATTAAAGAGCTTTTAGGGGTTTTTAAGGATTTTTCCCATGAAATCCACATGGATATAGTTTCACCTTGAAAAGTCCTTCTGTAGTTAAGTTTTCTTGCGCATATCTATAAAATTATCTCCTTTATGACCCACTGAATTTCTATTTTTTCCTTCTGAATACTGGCCAGCATTGTTTCAAGTTTGTGAGATTTCCAGTTGTTTTTCTCTTGTGTTTGGTTTCATTGTCTCGTTGAGTGGAGCAGCTTTCAGCTTCTATGCACCACAAATCTGGAACAAACTTCCAGAAAACTGAGTCCCTTTAAATCTTGACTAAAAACTCACCTGCTTTGAGTTGATTTGAACCATAATAAATGGATCATTGATCAGTGTATTGGTGATTTGATGACGGTACTTGAAAAATGTAATGTAATGGTTTCTCAATGGGTGATGAGGTTTTTCAGACCTTATTTTGTGTTTTATGATATAAAACACTTGGAATTGCTGTGTTACTGAAATGTGCTTTACAATTGATTGATTGATTGATTGACTGGTTAAAACGACAGTTTTCAGACAACTGGACTCACGTTTGACTGGAGCAATAAAAAAATGATCTATTCTAGGTCATGTGGCTACAAGGCACTCCGACTCGTCACACTTTCACCAGCATGATGGACAGCTGGCTGCTGTATTCAGGGTTTTAGTTCTATTATTGTTTTTGCTCAACAAAAAACAACACAAAAACTTCTCAAGAAGACTGAGCGCAACGTCTTTCTTCACAAAATATCAACAAAAACGGAGTGGTGTCAAGATTGTAGGATTTCTCTCTTGTCTTTGGTAAAAGACGACGAGCCAATTCTCCGGCTGTATTCAAACCGCACCAGAGGTCACTTCAACCAAACCGACACCGAGGTTTGTAGGCAGACCAGAATTAGCATTTTTGGTTCGATTTCGCTTTCACACCTTAAACGAACTGGACTTTCTAGACAAACTGACAGGAGTTGGATTAAAGTGACCAGACGGGTTTGTTAGCACTACATCTAGAGTCTTCCTTATCTCCACTCTAGGGTTCAGCCAATAAACGCCAATGAAATTAAATGGCGCTCTTGGATTGGCTGCTTTGCAAACGCCAGCCAATCGCCTGTCAAATAGCATCGAGCTGAAGAATTTCAGCTTCCCAAACTGCATTTTAGATGGAAAGAAACACCAACAGGTGAATTTTATGTGACTAATCTGAAGTTACAGTCCATGAGTAGGTGAATCTGTGAATATTGAACAGGAAAAAGACTTTACTATAAAATAAATGTAGGTTCGTTTTGGGGTTTGAAGCCTTCAACACTTACACAAAGTGAACAATCCACCTTCCCTGCTCAGGTTTTCAGTGATTTATGCGTCAGGTTGCGAGTTACATCACAGGAGTGACCATCTCCAAAGCTGTGGATGGAGGGCTAGAGCCGCCGTAGGGGTCAGGCCTTAATAAGGTGACTCTTTTCTCCAGCTCCTCTTCTTCCCTCTGAGTAATTCCTTTTGATGTCACCCCTGGTTCTTCACATGAGAACGGGGTGAGGCGATGCGCGGCGTCCAAAGGAATCCCAATGAGCCTCCGTGTTGCATTCAGCTCCTTCCAGGAATCCAGATGAGAAGGAGGTGCAGAGCTTTCTGAAAACAAAACAAACCGGCGGCGGCTCTCTGCTGCCTGAAATACAGCAGCTTTTACAACACACTCTGTGTGTTTTTACAGTTTGCCTGTTTTTCATTAGTTAAATCAGAGCAGCCAGAAAATGGAGCTTATTTGTGTGTCACATTTAAGCAACAAGGCAGTCCGAAGTGTTTCCCATAAACCATTAAAAGATGTTACATTTTATTGGCTAAATAAGAAAAAACACTTATTATTAATAAACAACATTGATTTAAAGGAACTCACTGCTTCTGGAAGTTTGTTCCAGATTATTTGGAGCATAAAAACTGAATTCTGCTTCTTCATGTTTGGTTCTGACTCTGTTTAGACCAGAACCAGAACCTGAGAGGTCTGGAAGGCTGATACAACAGATCTTCAATGTGTCGTGGTGCTAAGCTGTTCATTGATTTATAAACTGACAACAGTGTTTTAAAGTCTATTCTCTGAGCTACAGGGAGCCAGTGCAGGGACTTTAAAACTGGTTTTAGTTTTAGTTTTCTATCTTCCTGGTTTTAGTCAGAACTCCAGCAGCAGCATCTGGATCAGCTGGAGGATTGATTTTATTAGTCAGACGCTGTTGCAGTAATCAATGAGGCTAAAGATAAACTCATGGATGAGTTTCTCTAGATCATGCTGAGACATCAGTCCTCTAATCCTGGAGATGTTCTTCAGGCAATAGAAGGCCGACTTTGTGACTGTCTTAATGTGGCTCTGAAGGTTCAGGACCCAGATTTTGGGCCTGTTCACTAGTTTGTAGCTGTAATAACTGAAGCTGTGAGCTCATTGTTACTCTCTTGGTCCAAAGATAATAACTTCAGTTTTGTTTCTGTTCAGGTGAAGAAAGTTTTGGCACATCCACACATTGATCTGTTTTAGGTTTAATGCTTGGATGGAACAGAGTTAAATGGTGACATTGTAAAGTAGAACTGTGTATCATCTGCATAGCCAGGCTAGCTAATCATATTATTTCCTATAACTTGAACTAGCAGGATCATGTAGGTATTAAATAAAAGGAGCCCCAAAACTGAGCCTTGCTGTGCTCCACGTGTGATTACTGTCAACTCAGATGAGAAGTTACTTATTGATACAAAGAGGTTTCTGATTGAATCAGTCAGGACTGATCTCAGTCTTGTGGTTCATTTAGATGCACATTTTTAAACAAACTATATTTGGTTCCCAAGAAATGAACTGTTGGCTTGAAATAGTTTGGAAACGACCTTAAAGCTGATACCTGAACACCCAGTTACCCTCCAGATGTTTGATAGCAACAGATGCTAAAGATTAGTCAATACGTGGATTAATTAGCATCAGTTGGATTGTAGCTCATGAAACCTGGACCACAGTTTCTCCACAAACAGCTTTTCCAAATTAATCTTGTTTTTGTTTCTGGAGAGGAAACAAAAAGTTGTGGGAAAGTTTCTCTCATTAAGCAACAGCCTGAGTTTATGGCTCCCCAGCGCCTATTTGAACATGTTTGAGCAGAACCACGCCTTAGTGAAGGCTCCCGTTATCTATCCTCCACCCTCAGCATGAGAAAAGAGAGGTTTGATAAATACGACCTATGAAGCTGCAGGGAAAAAATGTTCAACACTCAAATAAGAAACTGCGTGACATTCATGACTGGCTAGCATGGCTAAAACAAACATGTCTGTCCTGCAGGAGCAGCAGCAGACGTTTGGTGGGGTTATCTCAGCCCAGCAGATGACTTTCATTAGCAACGCAGGTCTCTGCCAATTTCCCACACATGATGATCATCAGATACTCAAACAAATCCACATTTCTGTCCTGGCAGATACAGCAAGGCAGCGCGACCATGGATGGGAGACGAAACAACAGAACATTCAGACTGAAGGAACCTCCTCAAAATTAATGCAAAACTGAAGAAAATCAGAGGATATTCTACATTATGCGCTTGCTGTGAAGGATTTTTTCCATAATTTCTGTAAATATTAGGTTCAGTGGGTGACCTTCCTCTGCTACGGAGAAAACATTACTAATTCATGGTAGAATAGTGAATATTATTAGCAAGGTGAGAAAACTTTTATTATACAAGGTTAAAGAGGCCAATAATGAGCTGTGATGAAACCAGAGTTTAGCTTAAACACAAAACAAGGTAGTTTATTATTTAACCTACTTTATTCATGGAAGAACAATAATAAAAAAAAAGCTTCAACTGGATTAAAGCTTTTTACTTTTATCTGCTGGTTGTTTTAAAATCCATTAAGTTTAAGTCAGTTCAGGTTTTCCCGTCCTTAAGTCTAAAAATTAAATGATTTTTTTTAAATTATGTTAATCACAGGTATGGCTGGAAGATTTCATCTGGTATTTTATATGTAACTAGTTTTTTCTCATTCTGTGACTGAGGTGGTTGAGGCTACCACTAATATACATTTATTATATATAATATATATATATATATATTAGCTAGCTAGGTAACTTTGTTGAATTTGACACTGTATGGAGAGCAATTTAGCTCAAAATTAAATGCTGTTATTTATAAACCATTTCTAAATACTCTAACAAATAAATAAATGTCTCCATGAAATAAAATCTAAATAAATATTGATCTTATTTTGTAAATCGCAGTCCTTTTAATATATTTAATTAGTTTATTTATTTCAGAATGTATTAATGTTGTATATTTTAGTGATGTCCAAACGTTTTGCTCTGTGGGCCAAAAGCAGTCAGCCGGGTTATTTTTCCAATTAAACATGGTAAATTATTATATTGTAAACCCTTAATTTTTGTGGTTTAAACAAACAATATTATGAATCAAATGCTAAATGATAAAACAGAAACATCTCTAACCCGTAAAAATGTCCACAGACAAAATTATCTAAAAATATCGAGACCTTTCTGCTGGCCTTTTAGAAAAAACACAAATAACCTCATCAGTTTTAAGCAAATAAAGCAAAACTAGTTTTATATTTTATCTTTTCCTTGAATCTCCAGCATGTAGAAACCTCCATTTCTTCTAATCCATTTATCTCTGTAATGAGTCTGAAAAGCACAGAGTTCAAAGCACAATGAACAGCCACAACCTTCTCCTCCGAATTAATTTTCTTGTTAGTGAGGCCTGAACAAAAGGGGACAGAAAAGGAGAAATGAAAAATTCAGACCCTCCAGGAGGAGAATCGTTTCTCTTCCCAAACAGCCTCTCCAGATGCAACAAGTGCGGCGCTCTGAGAGGCCTCTCCTCTTCAAACCCTATTTGGTGCCGCGTTGCAGCATCTGCTGCATCTCGCGGGGCCAAGAGGAGCTCTCCTGGTTTACCTTGGAGATAATGAGCTGCACCTCGCCGTAATTAGCCTGACATTTAATGTGCGAGGCGCAAAAAACCTCCACAATGGCAAGTTGGGGTGAATAGTTATTTACAAGATTGCAGTAATGGAGTCCTGCGGAAAACATCCTGTTGCGCTGAGAGGTCTACTTCAGTCCGGACGGGGAGGAATAATTATTTATCTCTTAGGAAAAACTGACTTTAAAAAGACACATAAATGTAACCAGGTTTTATTTTAACAGTATAGATGTGAAGTTTGTCAAAATGTGCTCAGTTATTCTTCAAATTTATTTTGTTTAGTCAAAAATTTCTATTGGTGTGTTCAGTTCTGTTACACTGCTCCTGACAGTTGGCGGTTACCATAGCAACCGGTAGCCGTCAGCTCCGCCCCCTTTTTTCTGTTGCCGTTGGTAACAGAAAAAAGGGGGCTATGGTAACCCCATAGCCCCCTAAGATTTCTGTTAATTTTAACAGAAAAGAAAAAAGCCAAAACTCTGAAATTGGGAGATTAATTTCTGAAATGTTCTACTTGGAAACTTTCTTGGAAGTTTCAAAAGTCAAAACTTTTCAAGTTCTTTTCTGTGTTTGTAAAGCAAACACAGACCTGATCATAATACATACGTATTATGATCAGGTCTGTGTTTGCTTTACAGAGTATTATATTTAACATATATTTTAGACTAATGTCATCATCTGCAGTGCTTCATTATTAATTTTGCTGCGTTTTTTTATGCTTTTTAACTGATAATTGTGTTAGAAAAGGCAATTTAAGCTAATACAGTAAACTGTAGATCACAAGTTGATCGCGGTTGTTTGTTTCAACAGATTTCTCAGACATTTTGTCAGCCTCTATGAATTTGACGTCTTGTAGTTTTTCTGGCTCCAGCTTACCTGCGTCATCACCTGGGCTGGCCATTGATTGTGCTGGCGACAAAATGGCAACATCAGCAGGCGACAAATGGTAAAAATAAACAATTCTTGAGTAATTGTTAATTTTTATTGATCCCAAACCCTGCAAATATTGTGTTGGAGCAACTGTAGACAGGACAAAATTAGTCAATTTCTACCAAAAGCTTGAAAAGTTGAAATTTTGCAAGAAAAATTTAGGAAATTTTTAGATCAATCTCAGAAAATTTCTAGAGAAAACGTCAAAATTTCAGAATTTTAAAAGTAGAAATTTTTTTACTTTTGAATGTTTTCTGAGTTTCAAATCTTGAAATTAATTTCAAGATTTCTGTTAATTTTAACAGAAAAGAAAAAAGCCAAAACTCTGAAATTGGGAGATTAATTTCTGAAATGTTCTACTTGGAAACTTTCTTGGAAGTTTCAAAAGTCAAAACTTTTCAAGTTCTTTTTTGTGTTTGTGATTCATAAAAACAATTACTCAAAATATTGCATATCTTTTCTACATTCTTTGCCTGCAGAGGTCGCCAATTTTTCCGCCTGCTCAAAATTTTAGTTTTCGGTAGAAATTTACTTCTCCTATTTTTGTATCTATAATTTGCCCAAATACGCCATCGCACAAACACCAAATTTTACGCTAACAGGAAAATTACAACAAATGTAGCCTAGCATGTTCACTGGTAGCGGATCTCTTCAGTTATAAGAGAAATGATTGATTGGTGAAAGAACGGTGGACAGTTTTCAGGAAGAAATGATGAATAAAAAGTCTCTTTAATAATGATCTGGCATCTGTTTTTTAACCGTAACTGAATTCCTGGTAGTACAAAATACTCATAGCTACGCATTTTATATGGAGTGTTAAGGGAGTCTTCACTTTTTTCAGTTTGGTAGGTGAACAGGTTAGCGATCTGGAAATGAGAAGAGAAATGTAGAGCTGGTGCCAACTTTAGGGCCTGCAGAGGAAGTGTTTTATTCCTATTATCCAAGGCGTCGTGCCCAAGTGAGCAATAATGGGCTATTCTGTTGCTACACGCATTTAAGAGGTGGGATCAGAGATTCATCACTTCCACATGGCTGGACTCAGTGGATGGGAAAGACGGGGTGAGGTGTAGGTGGAGCAGAACAAAGATGGAGGAAGTTAAAGTCAAATGTTGGCTATAAACAGTTTGATGGATTTACTCAGATCTGTTCTTCTTTCACAACCTGCCCCAATAAGTTTGGTTTTTCAGAAAATAGGCAAGTTATGAAGTATTTGCAACCACATTAACAATATATATACATGCTGTTATAAAATGTCTTAGTAATAAATTTCTTCTCTGCCTGCAGGAGTATATTTAACATGGATATTGATTTTAGAAAAATCAATACAGAAATAAAAACTGCATCTTAATCTTTGCTTGTGTGGATGAAAATGTGTAAACACCCACATTTTCCAGCTTTATCCCTTCTGGTTCACACTATTAATATTTTAGTGATTACAGACATTAATCTGTGGAGGAAATTAACGATTGGGTTTAGGCAAAGAGGGCTTCCAAATTTAAGAAACAGTGGAAACATAAAAAAAATTATTGAGAGTAGTAAAACAGTTTCAAATGAAACATTTATGATGGCGTATTAGCACCGGGCTAAGAAAATCGATTCAAAAGTTATGAGAATGAAGCTGTGTGACAGTAAGTCAAAATAATACAAGAATATTAACAGAATAGAAATGTAATAATTCCAGAAAAAGTGGTAGAAATGCTAAATAATATGAGAATAAAGTCATAATATTAATTCAATGGAGGCATAAAAATACAAGAAAAATTGGAAGACAATATTGTTGAAAAACTGTGAGAATAAACTCATAATATTACCAAAATAAAGTTGCAATATTAGGACATGGAATTAGTCATTTTAAAATAACTCGTGCCGTTAACATCTACACAAAAACAATAAGGCATTAAAATTAGAAATGCTGTGCAGTCATGATTTGGTAGAACGTAATTTAACACATCAGTATCAAAGTGTTGTTAGTGGCAGGATTTTGAAATGTTTGTGCAAAGACACAAGAACTTGATAACTATCATTATTAAATAATCATGCTGATGCTCTTCCAGTCTGCAGACTCGTCCCTCTTTGGCCACTGATGCCACGCTTCTTCCCCGAGTCACGCTCATGACACCCTGAGTTCGCCTCCTGAATCACAGCCGCCACCAGGCGGGCGTCTCTCAGCCAGACGCCCCGTCACCCTGCATGTCCTGTTGAGGCCTCCGTCAGGCGTGACTGACGGACTGACAGGGTGAAGTGTTATGATTCCTGCCCCGGCTGGTGGCCTCGCAGCTGGGAACCTGCAACCCACACCTGGTGCCCTGAATGTCACGCCAGCCAGACCCAGAGCTGCCATGAACACAGAGACTGGAGGGTTTTAAATGTATCTGTGGTTCCATTACAAATATGCTCAAACATGTGTCTATATTCTAATGTCGAATTTCACAATTTAAACGTTTTATAAAAGTATTTAGCTGTTATTTTATAAAATACTATTTTTACGTATTTGTTAAAGCTAAGGGTGCAGCGAACGCAGCTTTCTGGATTTTTTTGTTGAAAATGTTGCTAAATATAGCACAAAAGTCGCTGAGTTGGCAACAGTGAGGTGATTATTGTTAACTGTAAATGTGCAGACCTGACCTGGTGGGCTGGTCTGTCAGTCTCTCACATGACAGTGGCTCATTTTTAGACCTTTTATTGAGGCAGATCAGATCGGCTTCCAGGATGGTTTGACTCAGTGCAGGAAGAAAGTGAACCACAGCAGCTGAAGTTGTAAGAAATACTACAGTTTTGGTCTCCAGTTGAACTGAGTCTACAGGACTATCAGGTGAATTCATGCCAGTTTAATCAAATTGCATTTCGTTTGCCTAGAAAGTCCAGTTTGTTTGGGGAGGTGTGAACGTGGACCAAAATAGTGAACTCTGATCTGCCTACGAACCTTGGTCTTGGTTCAGTTGAAGTGAACACTGGTGTGGTTCGAATGCATGTGAACTCCAACTGGACTGAGACTGCTCCAAAACCAGGAAATGGACTATAGCATACGGCATTCTGGGTAAATACTACCAAACCAAACACTTGCGTTACCCTAGCACTAGCAGGAGAAATGGCTCTTGGTCTTTTGCAAAAACGAGAGAAATCCTACAACCACTAAAATTTGACAACATTCCATTTTTTGCGCTCATTGTCTTCTTCAGACGTTTTTGTGTTGTTTCCTTAAGTGGTTCTTTGTGCAGCGCCCCTAGAGGCGAGGAGGGGAGGAGCTTTTTCAAAGGATTTACTTTCTTTGACTCCATGCAGTTAGAAAGTGAAACGCAGCAGGAGAAAATGGACCAAATGTTTGGTCAACATTCGAACCAATTCCACCAGACTACCAGGGGTGAAAACACCATTAGCTGGATGATGTTTCATTTCTTAATGTGTTTTGAAGTAAAGCTGTTCAAATCAAGCACCTATAATGTTCAGATGTTTCTTTCTCTTCACTCTACCTGGTCTGTTTGCCTAATTTCCCCTCTTACCTGCTGCCGTATTGACAAAGTGAACAGCTTTATTTCTGCAGCCTTATGCCACAGCGCATGTTGGATCAAAAACACTCAATTTCTTCACAAACGCGAAAGCTCCCTGACAGACAAACAGAGCAAATTGCAAGCTGACTGTCCAGTCCTCCCCGCATCATGTTCTCATAGCGCCAACATCCACACGGCCCAAAGCCGCCTCGGCTGTGAGCTCATTAAATCTGGACGGGGAGAGACGTGTTGGCAAATGTGGAACACGGTCACCTTGTTTATTGAGAGGAACAGTTGGCCGGAGTCGAAGTTTCTGGTGACTTCGCCCATCAGCGGCTAATCACAGAGCAGCTGATTGTACACCGAGAGACGAGGCCGAAGCCGTCAGATGGCGCCCGGGCTTCAGACGCTGCCAATCTAATCACTTCGTCCACATGGCGGTTCACTCACCTCGCCGGACACAAACACACAAACACAGGGCGTCCAGAATGCGCCGGGCCCCATCTGGGGCAGACGCCACCCTTACGCCCAGACACAGCCCAGTGGTGCAGGGCCCTCAGCAGCACCTGCTGCCTGGCTGGGAACCATAATCACATTGTTCTGTGTCAAAGGCTTGTTTTTCCCCCTCTGAGGTGAAACTTCACTCAGGCTTTGCTGTTTGCCCTCCTTCATTCATCCAGCTTGACTTCATCCACTGGGAGTTGAACCCTCACAGCTTCCTGTGTTTTATCCCACTAAAGGTTCTGTTGACTCATGTCTGTTTTTAGGGCTAAAACTAAAGGGCATTTTAGAAATCAATTATTCTGAAGATTAATTAATTAATTGGACAAAAATGGTCAAATTTTGCAGACTTTTTTCATAAAATCCCCCTAATAACTCAGTTTCTCTTTTTAAATGACTGTTAGTTAAATATTTTCTTGAATTGCAATGAAAGATTACTTTATAATTATTAATCGTATCAATCATTCTAACAATTAATCAATTAATCTGACAATTATGAACACGTTCCGCAATTTTTTCAATAAAAAAGCACCACAAAAAAATGCAATTACTTATGACTATTAGTTTAATATTTTCTAGGTCTGAAACTAAAATTTATCTTAGAAATTGATTATTCTATCGATTATACTGATGATTAATTGATTAATCAGACAAAAATTCCACAGATTTTTTTCAATTAAACATTACAAGTTTTTTTATACAGTTAGAAATAAATAAAAATACAAATAAATGTTATTCTTGAATTATTCCAAATTAATTAGGGCATTATTATGACTATTACATTGTTATGAATTTATATTTCAGGTCTCTGGTCTCTGGGTCTCTGGTTCTGTGGGTCTCTGGTCTCTGGATCTTTGGTCTTTGGTCTCGGGTCTCTGGATCTTTGGTCCCGGGTCTCTGGTCTTTGGTCTCTTGGTCTCTGGTTCTGTGGGTCTCTGGTCTCTGGTCTTTGGTCTCGGGTCTCTGGTCTCTGGTCTTTGGGTCTTTGGTCTCTGAATCTCTGGATCTTTGGTCTTTGGTCTCGGGTCTCTGGTCTCTGGTCTTTGGGTCTTTGGTCTCTGGTTCTGTGGGTTTCTGGTCTCTGGGTCGGTGGGTCTCTGGTTCTGTGGGTCTCTGAATCTCTGGATCTTTGGTCTCTGGCCTCTGGGTCTCTGGTCTTTGGGTCTTTGGTCTCTGGTCTCTGGATCTTTGGTCTTTGGTCCCGGGTCTCTGGTCTCTGGATCTTTGGTCTCTTGGTCTCGGGTCTCTGGTCTCTGGATCTTTGGTCTCTGGGTCTCTGGGTCTCTGGTTCTGTGGGTCTCTGGTCTTTGGGTCTTTGGTCTCTGAATCTCTGGATCTTTGGTCTTTGGTCCCGGGTCTCTGGTCTCTGGTCTCTGGGTCTTGGGTCTCTTGGTCTCTGGGTCTCTGGTCTCTGGGTCTCTGGTTCTGTGGGTCTCTGGTCTCTGGATCTTTGGTCTTTGGTCTCGGGTCTCTGGATCTTTGGTCTTTGGGTCTTTGGTCTCTTGGTCTCTGGTTCTGTGGGTCTCTGGTTCTGTGGGTCTCTGGTCTCTCAGTGACAAACTGATTATTGTCAGCAGTGATGATGTCATCATCAGATAAATCTTTCATCTGAAGGATTTTAAAGGTCCAGCAAACAGGAACTGAAACTTAAAACATTCAGCTGAGATCAAATGCAGCATCGTCATTTAACCGTATTGAATGAACCCAGAAAGTAAATCCTAACAGCTGTTAAATGTTTAAAAGCTGTTGGCTCCAGTCGGCCCATTGTGTCATTTGTCATGGCTCAACCCTGGACATTAGTGCCAATTAGATCCACTGCAAAGGACCCAGTCATTACCAAACAATGGAACTAATGGACCCTTAAGGGCCTCAGATCCATCAATGAGCTGTCATTCTATTGAACAAATGTGATCAATAATTCAAACATAACCAGCAAGAGAAAATCTAATTATCCCCATGGTGTGGCACTTGTTTCTCCCACTTCCTTCTGAGGGAAATGTGAGATGTAGCTACACCTTCCTGCAAAACATTTCCATTTGAGCAAAGGCTGCATGTTAGGCGCTGTTATTAATACAAGAGAGAGAGAGAAAGAGAGAGAGGGGGAAAGAGGGAGAGAGAGCGAAAGCACTTTTCCTTGAGAGGCCAGTTGTTAGCGGGGGAATCAGCAAGCCGTTTAGGCAAGAGAAAATGTCTCTGGTAATGGCAAAGAGGGAACGCAATCGAATGCTGGAGAGGAAGAGATGGGGAGAAAGAATGGGGAGAATGAATGGAGAGCAGAGAGGAGGACAGAGAGAGAGAGAGAGATGGGTAGAAAGAAAAGCTTTTAGATGCAGGTTCACTCTGACAAAGAGGAGAAGAAGAGGAGGAGGAAATGAAAAGCTGGAGAGGCTGATGATGGTCAAGAGAGGAGAATCGCTGTGCAAGAAAAGAAAGATGGAGGAGGAAGAAAGATCATTAGACAGGACTAAACACATCCATCCATCCATCCATCCATCCATCCATCCATCCATCCATCCATCCATCCATCCATCCTTCACATCACATGTGGCCTCATATTAAAAACTAACATGTCTTCATTTTTGACACTATTTCTTTTATTTCCATTAACATCTCATTAAATTAGGATTACTTGGAACAGAATATCTCCAGCACTGCTCTCTCTCTCTCTCTCTCTCTCTCTCTCTCTCTTTCTAAGTGACACTTTGTGTTTATAAATCAGATAAATGTGTTAATATTTGTGTTTTTCCATGTCACCTGTGGAGATGTAGGCCAGCCGTAGTTTCAGAGAAGATGATCCAGAAGGACGGTACTGGAGAGAAGCAGCAGATTATTAGACCCTCTGACTGTCCAGCTGGTTCATGACATTCAGCTGTTGGTAATGTCGGCCTCCCTGACGCAGATTCTCCTCACCTACTCATTATCTCTGACATATAGACGTCCGACGCCAGGATGAGTCTCCCTCCGGCGTCATGTTGCTCTTTCTTCTCTCTCGTTGTCACGAGGCTCATTTGTCAAATGAATATTTACACGTCCTGCACACATGGAGGACCATTAGGGTCAATTCAATCTGGAAGTCCATATTGATCATCTGCAGGGGTGAAAGTAGGGGGGGTACGGCAGGGTACTGCGTACCCCTAAAAGATTTAGCGGGGTACTGCGTACCCCTAAAAGATTTAGCGGGGTACTGCGTACCCCTAAAAGATTTAGCGGGGGTACGCAGTACCTGCAAGAGAGGGGAGCGGCTGTCTGCTGTATAAAATCAGTGGGTTCACTGTGCAGCAGTGAGTTCACCCACTAATCAGCCGTGACTGATTCGTTTTTCAAGAACAATCTAAAACACGACTTAATCAGTTAATAAATAACTTTTTTCCCATTCCATATTGTTTCTGAACTGTTCGTGCTGTAGAGCAGGGCTGCAACACGTCGATCGCTGAGGGTTTTGAGTCGATCTCAGCATGAGGTGACAAACTGAACGGCGTCAGGAGGCTGAGAGCAGAACGTTCTCCTCTGGGTCCTTATCAAAACGTTCGTAACTTTATTAAAGAACAAAAAAAAAAAAAATTAACAAAACGTGTTCAAATTAATGACCCAACAACAATAATAATCTCAGTGATTATTGTTTCAACAAGGTGTTGCGCAATTCTGTGCGTTTCGTTTCCATTACCAAAATAACGAGCAGAGCAGGAGTTTAAAATTAACTCATCAACCACCTCTGTGTTCATGAGAGGCTTATTAATGATCGCAAAATAAATATCAAGCCTGCAAACCTAATATCATAATGGACTGAACGTTTTTAACATAATCTCTGGTCGGCTTGTGGAGCGCAGGAGGTTGCCATGGCAACGGGTGTGCTAATGACAGAGAGAGACGGAAAATAAAAATGTGCGAGTGGTTTAGAGTTGATCACCTGTTCAGGTTGTTTTACCTTTGTCTTGGCTCATCACAGCCGCTGTAGTTTCTGAACATTCAATAAACGACAAACTTGGACTAATTACCTCGTTCTCTGTGAATATACGTAATTTACAACAAACATCAAACACGGTAAATATGTTTCATTAAGTATTTAACAAACAAATGGTTTCTACCGCGATAATTGTGTGAAATTAAATTAATTGTCTAATATAAAAAATAGTTTGGTGCTGTGGGGCTTAGAGGCCTCTAAAAATACTGTGGTGCACCTAAAAATGGCACCACAGTATTTTGTTTTTTTTTATCATGTGCAGTTCGGCATGTTCATCTGTCTTTTTTTTTATAGTGCTTTCCTGAGGTGGGGACAGGAGCCGTAATGGCGACGCGAAACCTTTGTTTGGGGGGCGTTGCTTCCAGGTTGGTTTTGGGATGGACTTCCGGTTTGTCTCAAATGCAATCTGGATGTTAACAACACCGGTGGTCGTCATTGCTGACTCCTTGTTTATTTCCTCTTCAGATTGTGTCATCTCTGTTACAGTACAGTTCCCACTCCCGGGACCTGTAACAGATCGTGGGGGCTCGTCCGGGATCAGCATGCCGCACATCCATGGGCTACTGCTGATCCAATAATATTGACCACCAGGACCTCTCATGCTACATGTTCTCAGAGCCAGGAGTGACCCAGTGTGCAGTAGAGGCCAGTAGCCAGTGAAAAGGGTGTACCAGCCTACAGAGTGCATCACTGTGGACTCAAGTGTCCGAGAGCAGCAAGATATCTTCTGGTGAGAGAAAACAACTGCTGTGGAGCATCAAGAAAAAGTTACACCAGCTAACAGGTAGTGAAGCCCACCTCATCGCAACTTCTCTTGGCGATGTGGAAGGACTGGACTCCAGTCAGCTGACTGGCTGTAACCATTTTCTAGTGATTGACTTTTTGCTTGCTGCCAGAAGCACTAACAGCAGTTTTTTATCCTCCAGAGTCCAGTTATCAAATGAAATGTTTCCTAAATATAGGGATTCACAATTACATGGGATTCTTTCAGTAAAGATGTTATTTAGGTGGGAACACGTTTGTTCCCAAAAAGCCTTAATCACTGGACAACCCCAGAAGATGTGGTGATGATTTGCTCCATTTGTTCCACAGAGTCTCCAACATGTGTCTCCGCTGCCCTGGTGTTTTTTCTTAACTGGAGTTACAAAGTATCGAACAAAGTTTTTCCAACTGAACAGCCGCCATGTATTGGAGCTTGAAGTCATCCAGTGTAATTTATTAATCTGTTCTCAGACTTCAGTTGAGATTGATAGATTCCCTTCTATTACCCACTTGTTTCTTATGTAGTCTGTATCACCTTGTTTAGATAATAGTATACCATTGTACAATATGGAAACAAGTTTTTTGCATGAACTTGACTTCAACAAGGACAGAAACACATGAAAAATTCCTGGTTTGGCCGGTTCCCAATTGTCGCATATATTTTGATTGAAATAGGACCTAACCTGCAGATATCTAAAGAAGTCGTCCTTCTCCAACCCCTTAGATTTCTGAAGTTCCTCAAAACTCTGAAACACCCCCTTCTGGGTAAATGTATAGTAGGTGGTTAATCCTTTTTGGATCCATCCTCTAAATCTCCCATCAATCTTGTTTGGTTTAAAAGCTGAATCAAAGGCACACCATCTGAGTATTCTTATCTAGTCACCCAATTTACACATTTTAACGACCTTACTCCAAGAATCCAGCATGGTGTGTAATATTGACCCATGAGATATATTCAGCCCCTCTTGTAAGTCCTTGTCCATTAATACTGATATTAAAGGTATTTCTTCAACTGTTGCTCTTTCCAAATCTTTCCACCTTGCATTGTAAGATGGAGAGCACAGACAGAACACTGGTCTTAATTGGGTTGCAATGAAATAAACCTGTAGATTAGGAAGAACTAGTCCACCTTTCTCTTTCTTTAACTGCAGCGTACTATATCTCACTCTTGCCTTTTTTCTCTGCCAGACATACTGAGATATTAATCTTTCCCACTCTATGAATCGCCAATCTGATATCAGAATAGGTAAACACTGAAATAGGTATAGGAAGCGCGGGAGAATGTTCATTCTGACCGACTCCACTCTTGAGTGTAAATTTGAAAAAGGGATCAGACTCCATCTCTTCATGTCTGATATCAGATTTGAAATTAGGGGCCCATAGTTGACTTCAAAAATCCTGGAAAAATCCTTGGGCAATGTGACCCCAAAATATTTTATGGATTCTGCTTCCCATTTCCAATTGAAGAGGCTCCTAATATTGTTTTGTGGGTTATAGTTTATTGTTAAAACCTGAGTCTTGGTAATGTTTATCTTGTAACCCGAAAGCAAACCAAATTCCTCGATCGCTCCCATAAGTACAGTTAGGGTTTTACCTGGTTTGTTATGGTCAACAATAAATCATCTGCGAACAATGATAACTTTTGTTCTCCGGATGCCATATGAACTCCAGCTATGTCCGTCCTCTGTCTTATCCACTGACTTAGAGGCTCAATGAAGAGGGTGAAGAGGAGTGGAGAAACACAGCATCCCTGCCTCGTACCCCTTTCCAGAGTGAAGCGATCAGATAGGTAGATAGGTCATTTTTATCCTAGCAGATGGTCTATTATTGTATAAAGATGCAATTACATCTATTATGGCCTGGCAGAACCCAAATTTGGACATAACTTTGTAGAGAAAAGACCATCTGACTGAATCAAAAGCCTTCTCTGCATCCAGACTCAGTACAAGAGTCTCTATTTTGTGTTGGGCTACATGATTTAATATATGCAGGGTTTTCTGATGTTATTCTGAGTCTGTCTCTGCCTGATTAAGCCTGTTTGGTCTTTATGGATTATCACAGATAGGATATTTTCCAATCTCTGTGCGATTATGGCAGTAAATAATTTGTAATCAATATTGAGAACACTTATTGGGCGATAGTTTCCACATTCCTTCTTATCCTTTCCCTCCTTAGGGATTAGCGAAATAATTGCGTCTCTCCATGAAGGAGGGATTATTTTCTTTTCCAGTACATTGTTGAAAACTCTTACTAAAACAGGGACTAACTGACCTTGCATTTCTCTGTACCACTCGGAGGTAAACCCATCTGTTCCTGGAGATTTCCCTCCTTTCAACTTTCTAATCACTGATATTAATTCTGCTTCAGTTATCTCTGATATTAATTGTTCGTTTTGCTCGTCTGTAATGTTTGGCAGAGAGAGTTGGGAAAGGAATGTATCTATTTGCTGTTCATTATTCACTTTGGGTTGGGAGTATAGAGTTTGGAAAAAATCTCTTAAGCATTTCTGAATCTTTTCTAGGTTTGTTTCAACCCTGTTTGTATATATATTCTTTATTTTGTGAATAGTTCTATCAGCTTGTTGTTTTCGTAATTTAAATGCTAGGAGCTTCAGAGATTTCCCCCCTGCTTCATAATATTTCTGTTTAGTAAAGAGGAGTTTCTTTTGTATTTCTTGTATGTTTAAATCATTCAGTTCTTTTTTTACCAACTCAATTTTAGCTCTTGTAGCCCTCTTGTAGGTTTTGGAACGCTCTTTCTGAAGTTTTTCAGCTCAACTTCCAATTGAGTTTGTTTTTGTTGTCTAATTTTCTTTTCGTTGGAGGAAAAGGCTATTATTCTTCCCCTGACTACGGCCTTTAGAGCATCCAAAAGTATTGTCGGACCCACCTCATTATTATCATTCTCTTCCAAATATTGTATGATTTCAGTTTTCATATTCTCCTTAAAGATTGTACTGTTTAATAAGTTTGTATTCAGCCTCCAGAGGGTGGATCTGCTTTTTTCAGCCAGTTGAAGGGAGATATAGATTGGGCTGTGGTCTGAGATTGGACTGGATCCTATCTCCCAACTTTTCAATCTATGCACATCTTTTTTAAACATGAAGAAATAGTCTATTCTTGAGTATACATTGTAAGAAGAGGAATAACGTGTGTAGTCACGACTGGTTGGGTTCTTAGCCCTCCATATATCCACTAATCCCACTTCGTCCATCATCTTTTTCATTCTGAGCCCTCGTCCCCAGCCGTCTGGCGAGCGTGGATCCTGTCTCCAAGGCAACCGGTGAGAAAGGGTTAATGAAGGGGATAAATAAGCATTCGGACTGAAACGGGTCACATGGCGCCTCTGAGCGCAGCTGAGTGTTAGGGTTGGGTAAACTCCCGGGGAGATTAGACCCGTCTGAAAGGAGGACGGGCCACGTCTTCAATCGCCGCCGTGCAAAACGTAACAAGTGCCCCCTCACAGAGCTAATGAGAGCCGGGCCGCGACCCCCGACCCCCGTCGTGGTGAGGTTTGCCACACTTATGTGAAATTAAGAGCCGTTAACGAGGAGGTCACTGCTAATGAGGACCCTGGTCGGAGGAATGCGCTTTGGGGCAACTGCAGCCGCAAACTGCCCTCAGTCAGGGCAAAGTTCTGTAACACCACACAATGCCCCTCATTTTTACCCCTTTAACATCAATTACGACCTTTTTTCATTAAACCGAGAACAAAGCTGCTCCTCAGATTGAGAGCAGATATAAAATATTCTCTAAATGTTTTATTGATAATTTTATTGCCGTGAACCATGAATGGGCTACTTTGTTTAAAAAGCAACTCTAGTCCAGCCTGTAGGGGGCGATGTTGTAGCGGCCAGAACATTTTGGTCTCGTCAACTTTGAGCTGCACAAGCAAGAGTTTATTTATTGAAGCATAAAACATGATTAGAGGGAAACAGGTGGTGGTTAGAGCAGCTCTGTCATCTCAGCCAGGCTGTCGGTTCAACTCTGTTCAATGTGACCATAATGTGACCATGTGAATGAATGAATGTCATTTTTCGATCCTTAATTATGCAGGTCAGTTATTTCTGATCAGGCACCACGAATCGCGTCTTGAAGGATTTTTATTTCATTCAGCGTATATTAAGATTATGTCTGGCACAATGGCAAAACAGCAATGACCTCAGAGCATCACGTTCAAACATCAAGTATTTTCATTTTTTAGAGGACCGCTGCTGCGTTTCCATTGCAAATGTGTGCGAAACTTCGTTGATATTCTATTCTATATTGGACAATTTTGAAATGTCAGTGTTTCCATAAAATAAGAAACCCAATTAAAATCACACAAGAATAAGTTGGTTGATGCGATAAGTCAGTGAAAACCATGCAGCACCATCATCCTCCTTCCACTTCCTGTTGTCTTCTTCATTGTCTCCTCCAGTAGTAACATACGGTTGTTGATCACATGGTTCATCTGATGCAGTTTTGTGACATACACAAGTTTAAATTCACTCTAAAAAGTGTTTTTTGTGCTGAAGTTCATCTTATGGACTTATTTACATTAATTTAACTTAATTCTTTTGCTTTTGCTATGACAACTTACTTTTTTCTGTTCATTTAACTCAAAACTTACACTAAATAGTTGAATCTACTTAATTGAATTGCTTCTATAGGTAACAAGCAATTCAATTAAGTTTATCCAACTTAATTTAAGTTTATCCAACTTAATTAAGTTTATCCAACTTAATTAAGTTTATCCAACTTAATTTAAGTTTAACCAATTCAATATATTCTAATCATCCAAGTCAATTTGTTAATTTTATTTAACACATTTATTAAGTATGTTTAAGATCCTTAAAAGACCTTTTTACTTTGACTTTAAGTTCAATATTTGTATCCCACGTCTGACCATGATTCAAGCTACCAGGACAGATTCCCCAGTAAGTGACTGTGGCTCTGTGGGTAGAGTCGTCGTCTTGTAATCGGAAGGTTGTAGGTTGAATTCCAGCTTCTTTTGGCCGATATGGATACTGGTGTGTGAATGTGACTCTAATGTGAAGTCACTGCCTTTAATCTGTTACTTAAATCTTAATAAATTTGTTTAAAAAATTAACAAATTGAGTGTGATGATTAGAATATATTTAATTGGTTAAACTTAATAAATTAAGTTGGATAAACTTAATTGAATTGCTTATTACCCATAGAAGCAATTCAATTAAGTTGGTTCAACTTTTTCTTTTTAGAGTGTACAGCTAAAATGCAAACAGTTTTTATCAAAAACTAGATTTAAAAAAAATTATTGTTTCCATGAAGCAAATTTGTTTTCATAATTCCAATTTGTGAAATTAAACGGTCAGAACTACAACAGAATATTACTGCAGTTCACACAGCGAATACAGTGACATAACAGTCTCTTGTTGATTCTGTTTTGTTTCTTGATGACCCCGTTTTGTTTCTTGTTGGTTCTGTTTTGTTTCTTGATGACCCCGTTTTGTTTCTTGTTGGTTCTGTTTTGTTTCTTGTTGGTTCTGTTTTGTTTCTTGATGACCCCGTTTTGTTTCTTGTTGGTTCTGTTTTGTTTCTTGTTGGTTCCGTTTTGTTTCTTGTTGATTCTGTTTTGTTTCTTGATGACCCCGTTTTGTTTCTTGTTGGTTCTGTTTTGTTTCTTGTTGGTTCTGTTTTGTTTCTTGTTGGTTCTGTTTTGTTTCTTGATGACCCCGTTTTGTTTCTTGTTGGTTCTGTTTTGTTTCTTGTTGGTTCTGTTTTGTTTCTTGTTGGTTCCGTTTTGTTTCTTGTTGGTTCTGTTTTGTTTCTTGTTGGTTCTGTTTTGTTTCTTGTTGGTTCCGTTTTGTTTCTTGTTGGTTCTGTTTTGTTTCTTGTTGGTTCTGTTTTGTTTCTTGTTGGTTCCGTTTTGTTTCTTGTTGCTTCTGTTTTGTTTCTGTTGGTTCTGTTTGTTTCATGTTGTTTCTGTGTTGTTTCTTGTTGGTTCTGTTTTGTTTCTTGTTGGTTCTGTTTTGTTTCTTGTTGGTTCTGTTTTGTTTCTTGTTGGTTCTGTTTTGTTTCTTGTTGGTTCCGTTTTGTTTCTTGTTGATTCCGTTTTGTTTCTTGTTGGTTCCGTTTTGTTTCTTTTTGATTCCGTTTTGTTTCTTGTTGGTTCTGTTTTGTTTCATGTTGATTCCGTTTTGTTTCTTGTTGATTCCGTTTTTTTTCTTGTTGGTTCTGTTTTGTTTCTTGTTGATTCCATTTTGTTTCTTGTTGGTTCTGTTTTGTTTCTTGTTGATTCCGTTTTGTTTCTTGTTGGTTCTGTTTTGTTTCTTGTTGATTCCGTTTTGTTTCTTGTTGGTTCCGTTTTGTTTCTTGTTGGTTCTGTTTTGTTTCTTGTTGGTTCCGTTTTGTTTCTTGTTGGTTCCGTTTTGTTTCTTGTTGGTTCTGTTTTGTTTCTTGTTGGTTCTGTTTTGTTTCTTGTTGATTCCGTTTTGTTTCATGTTGATTCCGTTTTGTTTCTTGTTGATTCCGTTTTGTTTCTTGTTGATTCCGTTTTGTTTCTTGTTGATTCCGTTTTGTTTCTTGTTGATTCCGTTTTGTTTCATGTTGGTTCCGTTTTGTTTCATTTTGATTCTGTTTTGTTTTGAAAATTCCATTTCATGTTTTCTATGTTGCTGTGATCCAGGCCTCGGTTGCCATGGTGACTGACAGAAAAACAACAAAAAGATGGTCCTTAATTGTCGTTGAATCGTACTTCCTGTTCACATCCAAGCAATTTTTACACATAACTCACCATAAGGTCTGTCAGGACTTTGACTAGACCCACTCTGGATGTGTTATTTTTCGTTTCAGTTTGATAAACTGAAACCTTTGGATTCTGCGGTATGACTGGGTCACGGAGGTCTTTGTTTCCGGTTGCATAACCTCTGTTAGCTGAATAGTTCAGCCTGAACTCAGGAACAAGGTGAACCGTAATCACCAGAGGAGGATAATGGTTGTTTTCGAGGCCGACCGTTCAGCAGAGCTGGAAAAAAAAAAAAAACAAACCCGACACGCTGCTGTTTTTTCCTGTTGGTGGAACATTATGATTGTTTCTTTCATTATGATGCTGCTGGTCATTTCCGTCCAATCTCAAACCCGTTCTGTCCCATTTGGACCGGAGCTCTTCTTCTTGGTTTGGAAAATGACTTCATTTGTGTCAGAGAGTCCTCCAGCTAAGAGCTGCTCTTCATATTTCAACAGTTTGGACACCCGGAGGGCCAATTGAATTCCAGCTGACACCTTTATTATTTGTCCTTCCTCGTCTTTATCTCCATGTTTTCCTTCATTTCTTTACTGTCAGCGATAATAAAGGTGAAAATGTTTCATTCAGCTCAACCAAAAGTTTGAGCATTTCTTCCAGAATGACTTATTCATCAGAATGTAAATTGTTTACAAATTTGAATGTAAATGATGTAATTTTTATGTCCATTTTATAAAATTACTTCAAAGCCACTGATTTTTGTTTATTCTATAAAATTTAGGTTAATTCTTTGTTATAATGATCTTAAAAGAATCCATCATTACTTATTTAGTTTTTATACATTTTATTGTCAGAAAATATTGTCACACGGAGGTCGCCATGTTTAAATTGTCTAATCAACCACAGCTGTGTTAGTCGGTTGCTATGGCAACGAGTCTACGTAGCGTAGCCGTTATTTTTTTCCTTTTGCTGTTGCGAACTGCGATAAATTAGTAATACCTACATCTGCAGGACCTCATTTAGTTATTCTTTAAACACGTATTTATGTATTTTACCTGGTCCTGTCATGCAGTCTCTTTTGAATAAGGCAGAATAGTCATAAAGGGTTTCGCAGAGTTTAAATACTTATCCAGGGTGTAAAGTAACACAAAAACCAGATGGACTAATCAGGAGAAACGTGGGCCAGCGGAGGGAACTGCAGGCTGGATCCTCACATTCAGTTTGACTCAACCAACAACATTTTCTTGTGATTGTCCAAACTGAGGTCATGTTGGACGGCTTCCTACTGCTGGAGGGATTCTTAAAGCAAACAGTGACGTGTTTATTAGTGCAATGAAACAAAGAAAACGAAGCAAAGTCGAGGAGTAGAAGGCGAACGGGGAAAAGGGAAGAAGGATGAGGAGGCGGCGAGTGACAGGCAGGAGAATCGAAAAGTTGTGCAGGTCAAGGAGGCCACAGCTGAAGCTACAGATGCTGTTCAGTCAGAGGATCCTGACGGTGACCTCGGCTCTGAAAGGGGAGGTGATTCATCACGCAGACCATAAATCAACAGGTCTGACCTTCCATGCACTCGGCTCACACCCCCAACTGTTTATCCTGCCACCTCCACTATCCATTATGCGGCACAATGGACGGCCGATAGCTGGAGACGCACCAATCAGAGAGAAAACCCAGACAAATCGCCTGCAAAGGTTCACCAGCTAACTTATTTAGGAGCAGAAATAACATGTCGTGTTCATTAACGTGGGATTTGTATGTAAAGATTACAGCTTAGTACATTCTGAGCTAAGAAATGTTTTTTTTTTTAAGAGCAGATAGATTACACAACAACATAACCAGTTGAAAACGGTCAATGTTGATGTTTGGCAGAAAAAAATAGAATATGCAACAATCCAATATTAAAGAAGCACAATATTTAGCAGAAGCTAAATAACGTATTTTATAAATGTTATTTAGCAAAACCTAAATCTATGTACCAATATGGCATTTAGCAGAAATTTATGCTAAAGCGCTACATTAATGGATTATTTAAAGGCAGCTAACGCTAAGCGCTACACCAAGCCTGTGTTTAGCAGAAGCTAATGCTAAAGCTCTATACCAATATGGTATTTAGCAGAACTTATTAAATATCTGTATTAATGTGGAATTTAGTGGAAGCTAACGCTAAGCGCCTCACCAAGCTTGTGTTTAGCAGAAGCTAATGCTAAAGCTCTATACCAATATGGTATTTAGCAGAACTTATTAAATCTCTGTGTTAATGTGGAATTTAGTGGAAGCTAACGCTAAGCGCTACACCAAGGTTGTGTTTAGCAGAAGCTAATGCTAAAGCGCTAAACTGTGAAATTTAGAGGAAGCTACTGCTAAAGCGCTACACCAAGCCTGTGTTTAGCAGAAGCTAATGCTAAAGCTCTATACCAATATGGTATTTAGCAGAACTTATTAAATCTCTGTGTTAATGTGGAATTTAGTGGAAGCTAAAGCTAAGCGCTACACCAAGGTTGTGTTTAGCAGAAGCTAATGCTAAAGCGCTAAACTGTGAAATTTAGAGGAAGCTACTGCTAAAGCGCTACACCAAGCCTGTGTTTAGCAGAAGCTAATGCTAAAGCTCTATACCAATATGGTATTTAGCAGAACTTATTAAATCTCTGTGTTAATGTGGAATTTAGTGGAAGCTAAAGCTAAGCGCTACACCAAGGTTGTGTTTAGCAGAAGCTAATGCTAAAGCGCTAAACTGTGAAATTTAGAGGAAGCTACTGCTAAAGCGCTACACCAAGCCTGTGTTTAGCAGAAGCTAATGCTAAAGCATACCAATATGGTATTTAGCAGAAGTGAATAAATCTCTGTTAATGTGGTGTTTAGTGGAAGCTAACGCTAAAGCCCTGAGTTGAACCATGTTGATAATCACCATTTTACTGACACAACCCACCAACTTCTATGATTTGCATTTCAGGAGGTGATTGTTACTGTTACAGCTGATGACCTTTGCTGTATCTGTTGATGATTTTGGCTCAGAAAATAAGTTCACAAATTAGAATTTTTCTGGAAAACCAGTTTATGTGAAGTTAAATGTGCTAAAGGTTTTAAAAGTTAAAAGCACCAAACAGTAAAATTAGCTTTGCTGCAGTGCAGTGGTGGACTGTAATGTCTCCTCATTACTCGTTTCCTCTTTCATCCGTCTTCACTTCATCTCTTGATTAAACATTTTCCTCTGAAGTGTCGTGTTTTTGTGCCGTTTCACTTTTTAAAGCAGAAGAAAACATGGAGAGCAGCATCTCCTGAGCAGATTAGCATGGTGTGTGCTAGTCCTGCTAATTTCCAGATTAAAACTCTATTTAATGAGGCTCCACATCTTAATTGGGCCAAATTGAGTTGATTTTAATTTGTGTGAATAATACCTGGTGCCCATCTGGAGAGAAACTCAATTTGTTGAGTTGATAGTAATTCGTGTTTAATACATATTTAAAATTATTATATGACCATTTTTTTTAAATAATAATTTTATGTATATTGCAGACACATTTAAATGTTTTAAAAATATTCAAATATGCCTTCAATTACTTAGTTAAAAAAAGAATAAAAACATGTTTGTTTCATCTTTTCTTACTATCGTTTGTTCCTTCATTTCCCTTTATCCTCATAAAATATATAAAATATATATATTTTTCATGTTCAGAGTCCCTTTCTTTGATAATTCCTAATAAACCAATGTATTTGAATAATTTTGTAATTTCCATTTTATGTTTTTTTTTATTTATTTGGGGATACATTTTAATCATAAAATTCGATATATAAGGCTATTTATCTTTTTTTAACAGGACCAGTTTTGTTTAGATAATTTTTATTCCCTTTATAAATTAAATAATCATTTAAAAACTACATTTTGTGTCCGTCCATGTCGCCTTTTTCCTGTTGTCTGGAACATTTATTACAGCAGAAACTCTTTTTCACGGCTCTCTAATGGAGAAACAGTGAGAAATAAAACATCCGTCTTGTTTTCTTCTCCAATATGACAATTTTCCAAACAGCAATAAAAGAAATAAAACGACCGTCTAGGTTTAAGTTCCCAGGTGAAACGGAGACAGAAATAAAGACAAATCAGTGAAAACAGTTCAGCTCTGTGATGAATCAGTTAAAACTTCTCTGCTTCTCGTATTTTCTAACAAATGCATTTAATCTTTTTCATTCAACATTGTTTGGCATTTGCTTTCAGTAAATTTTTATTTTTCATCACGACGTCTGTTGAAATGACGCTAATGCGCTAACAGCAGAGCTAATCTTTTGGTTTTTGCTAACTTTGACAACATTTAGCTCACTTAGCTTCCCCTAAATTAGTTTAATTTGTAATTTCAGTTGATTAAGTTTTGGTTCAACGCACATCCAATCACAGTCAGGAAGATCTTACTGCTGTCAATCATGTTTGTGTTAGATGCTACTCAAACCCCTCCTGTTGCTCTCTGCTACGCTGCAGCTTCTACCTCAGAGCAGAATGCTAAAGCTAGTTAGCATAACCGGTAGAGACAGTTTTCCAGTAATGTTTTCCCTGCCATAAGAGCATTTATCAAAACGCACATGAGGGTGATTGACAGCGCTAAGCCCCTCCTCCTGGCTGATTGGTTGTTTTTGATGTAAATGGTTCCTTCAGATGACAAAACTCAGGGATGAGAAGAAAATCGATGTTTTCACAGATTATCCGTCTCACAAACTGTCACAACATAATGAGTTTCAACAAATATATAAAAATGATACATTTTTATTCTGCAGCTTCAAGCGTCGTGATCATGGTTTGTTCCTGTTTCCTCTCCGGCTCTGAGCTGTAAACACGGAGGTGGCGTCTGTCTGAGACCTGCAGGGCTTCCAGGTGGGCTGGGGGAGATGAAGCTGTGGACCGGGAGCGCCGCGGATCAACTCCTCCTCTGATACGGGTCGCCTCGGGTTCAATCAGCGGAGCAGCTTGAGGCGAAACGAGATCGATACTTTTCATTTTTAACGCCGATGAGGAGGAATCGACCGTCTGGGAGAGGGAGGCCTCTTCGGCCGCCTCCTGCTCCATGACGGGAGGCAAATTATTTTTATCATCTTTCATCTGTCAGCCACACGCAGGGTGGAGGAGAAGGTGGCCGTTCAGAACGCCTGAAAATAAATAAATAACATCTGTTTGACTCACGTCTGAACCAGATGTTAGTTTTTACGTCCTTTGTTTCTTTAAAGCAGGATAACAATAGGATGACATGCTAATATCTGTTAGTGGAAGCGTCTGAAAAACCTAGCAGTGATGGGCTAACTAAAAAGCTAGCTTTGCTAACACTAAAGCACTAATAAAAAATGTTAGTTCCACTAATGCTAATGTACTAAACCAACATCGTTTTAACAGAAGCTATTGCTAAAGGGCTAAATAAACTTGGGATTTAGCAGAAGCTAATGGTAAAGCGCAACATCAAAAAAGAATTTAGAAGATGCTAATGCTAAAGTGCTACACTAACAGCTAATGCAAGTTAATGCAAGCTATAATGCTACACCTACATGGTATTTGGCAGAAGTTAATGCTAACGCGCTATAACAATATGGCATTTTTGCAAGCTAATTCCAAATGCTATACTAACACAATATTTAGTAGAAGCTAATGCTAAAGTGCTAACTTCTCTTAGTTAAAAAGCATTTTTCTTTGTTTTCCTTTAGTTTAATGTGTAAAACACGTTTTGATGTTGAATAATTTCCTGAGAACAAAATCTTCTGGACCATGAAGGTCTGGGATCCGAACCGCAATCAGCTGTGATGTAAATGTGTGAACATGATCAGAACCAGGAGACGTGATGAGTCATCATGAGAAACAGTCTGGTGTTCATGACGCCATATTGAAAACACAACATCACCTCCTGTTGATGAACCTGATGAGGTTCAACAGCAGCTGCTTGTCAGACGCAGAGTGCCAATTTATTCATCGACCCAAACGGCAGAGAGAGAAGAAGAGGAGAAGAAGAAGAGGAAAAGGAGCAGAGAAGAGGAAAAGGAGAAGAAGAAGAGAAGAGGAGGAAAAGGAGAAGAGGAGGGGAAGAAGAGAAGAGGAGAAGAAGAGGAGAAGAAGAAGAGGAGAAGAGAAGAAGAAGAGGAAAAGGAGAAGAAGAAGAGGAGAAAAAGAGGAAAAGGAGAAGAGCAGAAGAGGAAGAAGAGGAGAAGAGAAGAAGAGGAGGAGAAGAAGAGGAAAAGGAGAAGAAGAGAAGAGGAGGAGAAGAGAAGAGGAGGAAAAGAAGAGGAAGAAAAGGAGAAGAGAAGAAGAGGAGAAGAAGAAGAAGAAAAGAGAAGATTTTTTTTATTTTTAACAAAACGTTTATTTACAATGATCTAACAATAAACTGTTGCATAATAATCAGGTCAATGAAAACCAAATAAAAACACTAAATATTTACATTAGCAGCTTGTTAAAATTTAGTTCTCCCTGATTAGAAATGGTGCCCAGTACATCGTTAAACCCCACAGCTGTTTAAAAGCTCTCATGTTCCCAGTGGCTCTGTGGAAGCAAAACTCCAGCCTCAGCCAAGCTTTGACGTTGCACCTCCACAGAGCCACGGCATCAAGACGAGGACCAGCCTGGAGTCTGTCTCCACGTGATAAATAAATGGCCATTTTGGCTTCAGCTATTAAAAAGTTTAAAATCTGGCCTTTTGATTTGTTGGCTTTGTTAAAACGCAGTCCATAAATAAATAAAGAACTGGTAAAAACAATGCCAAAACAGCTACAAACACTCATCAATAAATTAAAAAATGTCAACAGTCTCTTACAATCAATAAAAACATGAAAAACTCTCAGACAGACCACAGAAAGGACACTCATTTAAAACCCCTGGACTAAAAACCGATAAAAACGAGTTGGTAGCGATGGTGCCGTGTAAAATCCTCCATTGGAGGCCGCCAGTCCGTTTGTTTATTGGCGGTCTGCCCACACGCTCACTGGTCTTTTTTGAAGAGTTCTTTCATTTAGGACTTTGACAAGGTTCTTGTACAGTACTTTTGGGCCTGTATTTTGGAGGCTCAGCTGTGAGTGGCTGCTGGCTAGCAG
The DNA here is from genome assembly GCF_904066995.2 of Poecilia reticulata. Classification (NCBI taxonomy): domain Eukaryota; kingdom Metazoa; phylum Chordata; class Actinopteri; order Cyprinodontiformes; family Poeciliidae; genus Poecilia; species Poecilia reticulata. Next base: position 32,138,195 of record NC_088841.1, read on the forward strand.
GGGACCACTGTCCTTTGTAAAACTGGCGTTCAGGGTCACATCAGGGACCGGGTCTGTCGGGTCCGGTGAAGCCTTTTCTTCTTGAAGGAGATGTAGGAGGCGCCTCTCCTCAGCCGTCATCATCTCCCTCAGACGATCCAGGAAGCGCTGCACGAGTCTAGTGGACCGGACCCCCAGCAGAGAAGCAACGACCTGGGTGTTGGAGAGATCCGGTCCAGCTGCCTCCACCAGATGTTTCATGGTCGTCATCTTGGACCTGCACAGCGCCTCCGACAGCCCTGGTATAGCGCCGCAACACACATCCAGTCTGGACCCACAGACCAAAGGCTCTTCTAAAAACCAATGCAGAGAATCATGCGCCTGTGAACGACAACGATTAAAAAGGCCACAGGATTTAAAAACACCCTGATAAAACTGAGGCAACCCCTTTAACTTTAAAAGACTAAAATCAGTTAAAAACAGAGCAGCATCCAGCCCCAGAAAATGTACACGTCTGAGGATACAGCTGACCACATCCCTCCACACAGGAGATCCTGTCAGGTATTTCTGTAGAAACTGTAAACGAAAAGTTGCTGTTCTGCTGGCCAGGTGGACAAGGCCCTGGCCCCCCTCCTCTCCTGATAAAAACAACACAGATTGTGGCACCCAGTGTAGACCCTTCCAGAAAAAGTTGACCATCTCTGACTGTATTTTAGCTAATAAGCCAGATGGTGGGTCTAAAACATTGAGTTTGTGCCACAGCTGCGATGCTACAAGGTTGTTTAAAACCAACACTCTGCCCCAGTAAGACATCTGGGAGTGGAGCCACTTCCACACTTTGACAATTTGTTTTTGAGTTTTTCCTCGGCATTTTCCCTGTTTTTATTTACAATATCCTTATCACCTAAAAACACACCAAGATACTTAAAACCGTCTCTTTTCCAGGTAAGACCTTGAGGGAGAACCGGGAGCCCAGCAGACGACTCGCCGACGGCCAGGGCTTCATTCTTTCCCCAGTTCACCCTCGCAGCAGACAGTGCAGAGAACTTCTCTGTGATCTCGGTTAAAACATTCACATCTTGCTGATCTTTTATAAAAACAACATCATCATCAGCGTAGGCAGATAAAACAATATTGTTACTAAAACCAGGTAAAACCAAAAATACATTCGAGCGTATTTTCCTTTGGAGGGGTTCCAGGGAGAGAGCGTAGAGCATCCCCGAGAGCGCGCAGCCCTGTCGAACGCCTCTACAAAGGAGCACACAGGCTACTGTTGATCTTCAGCACACTCTCAATGTCACTGTACAGAACCTGGATCTTGGCAATGAGACCCTCGCTGAACCCAAACCCCCTCATGGTTTTCCAGAGGAAGCTGTGTTCAACGCAGTCAAATGCCTTTTCTTGATCTAATGAAATCAAGCCAGTTTGTAAACCCAATGAACCGGAGACCTCCAAAACGTCCCGAATCAGGTAGACGTTGTCTACCATGGACCTGCTGGAGACGCAATAGGTCTGATCCCGGTGGATGACCTGCTCCATAGCCTTCCCCAGCCTAGTGGCTAGGGCCTTGGAGAGGATCTTGTAATCGGTGCAGAGGAGGGACACAGGGCGCCAGTTCTTGATGTCCTGCAGGTTACCCTTTTTGGGCAGCAGTGTGATGGCCGCCCTGCGGCAGGACAAGGGGAGTGAACCGGTAGACAGACTTTCATTATAGACGTCGAACAGCTCTGTGGCCAGAATGTCCCAGTAGGCCTTGTAGAACTCCACCGTGAGCCCGTCAACGCCCGGGGACCTCTGGCCCTGCATGCTGAGGAGGGCTGTGTGGAGTTCTTGGAGCCCCAGGGGGCGCTCCAGCTCGGAGTTGGTCTGCTCAGAGACCTGGGGTAGTTCACTGCAGAACTCCTGGAACAGTTCCTCGTTCTCCTTGTATTCGCTGTGGAACAGAGAACGGTAAAACTCCACAGCCCTCCTCCTGACCTCACCTGGTTCATTCAGTTGCTGCCCTGTGTCCGACAGCAAGGAGTGGATCAGCTTCCTCTGCTTCCTCTCCAAGCTGAAGAAAAAGCTAGAGGGAGCATCCATCTCTGTGATGTTCTGGATTGGGGACCTGACTAATAGGCCTTGGACTTTATTCTCCAACAGGTTTGCTAAAGTTAGCCATTTAGATTTGAGAGCTTCTATATGTTCTCGATTTCCTGTGGATTCACTAAGTTGTTCTCATTCCACGATATTCATCTCCAGATCTCTGATAGATCTGGTAATGTCACGGGTGACATTGAGAGTGTGCTGTTGACTCAGCAGTTTTATCTGTACTTTTCCATAGTCCCACCACTGTTTAAGACTGGTAAAATCAGACTTTCTCTGTCTAAAACCAGTCCAAAAATAACTTAAAACCTTCTTAAAACCCTGATCATAAGTTAAGGCTGAGTTAAAATGCCAGTAAGCGCTTCTAGGTAAAATGTTTCTGATAAAAACACTACCTAAAAGCAACGAGTGATCCGTAAAAGCCACCGGTAAAATCTGGCATGTTTTAAACACATTAAAATTGTGTCTAAAACAATAAAAACGATCATGACGGGCTAAAGAGATGCTATTTTCCTTAATGTGGGACCATGTATACTCCCTGGAGCCTGCATGCATCCTCCCCCATACATCCACCAGGCCATCAGATGAGACCAGCTGCCGCAGAGCATGTTGGGCTGCTGGATGCGGCTCTGCATGATTACGGTCTAAAAACTCGTTTTCAGTGCAGTTAAAATCCCCACCTATAAAAACAAAGTCCTCAGACCCACGATTACCCAACCGCTCCCCAATTTTTTTCATAAAAACGCTTTTTCTCTGCATTGGTGATGGGAGCCTCTCATTGGGCTGCCACCTTATCGTGGTGGAAGGGTTTGAGTGTCCCAATGATCCTAGGAGCTATGCTGTCTGGGCCTTTATGCCCCTGGTAGGGTCACCCAAGGCAGACAGGTCCTAGGTGAGGAACCAGACAAAGCGCAGCCCGAAGACCCCTATGATGAATACAAACTTTGGACTTCGTTTTCCCTCGCCCGGACGCGGGTCACCGGGGCCCCACTCTGGAGCCAGGCCTGGAGGTGGGGCACGATGGCGAGTGCCTGGTGGCTGGGCTTTTACCCACAGAGCCCGGCCGGGCTCAGCCCAAAGAGGAGACGTGGGTCCCCCTTCCGATGGGCTCACCACCTGTCCGAGGGGCCAAAGGGGTCGGGTGCATTGTGCTATGGGCGGCAGCCAAGGGAGGGGACCCTGGCGGTCTGATCCTCAGCTGCAGAAGCTGGCTCTTGGGATGTGGAACGTCACCTCTCTGGTGGGGAAGGAGCCGGAGCTAGTGTGCGAGGCTGAGAGGTTCCGGCTAGAAATAGTCGGCCTCACCTCGACACATGGCTCTGGTTCTGGAACCAGTCTCCTTGAGAGGGGCTGGACGTACTTCCACTCTGGAGTTGCCCACGGTGAGAGGCGCCGGGCTGGAGTGGGCATACTTGTTGCCCCCCATTTGGGCGCCTGTACGTTGGGGTTCACCCCGGTGAACGAGAGGGTAGCCTCCCTCCGCCTACGGGTGGGGGGACAGGTTCTGACTGTTGTTTGTGCTTACGGGCCAAACGGCAGTTCAGATTACCCACCCTTCTTGGAGTCCTTAGAGGGGGTACTGGAGAGTGCCCCTCCTGGGGACTCCCTTGTTCTACTGGGAGACTTCAACGCTCACGTGGGCAATGACAGTGAGACCTGGAGAGGCGTGGTTGGGAGGAACGGCCCCCCCGATCTGAACCCAAGCGGTGTTCTGTTGTTGGATTTCTGTGCTCGTCACGGATTGTCCATCATGAACACCATGTTCAGGCATAAGGGCGTCCATATGTGCACTTGGCACCTCGCTGGCATCATAGACCCAGCTCTCATTGTCACTGCTCTCTGACGTGTCTTTATTCTGTGCAGCCAGCTTACTGGCCTGCACAGCAGCCACCATATTCCTCCGTTTGCTTCGCCTCTTTAACGGGGCTGAAGCCTCCAGTTCCATCGCCTCCTCTGCTTCGCCTGTCTCTCCTGCCACTTTAGCTCCAGAAATCAACTCCGCACTGTTCTGACCCTCCACCTGCACCTCTCCTTTCTCTCCCTGGTCTCCACACACTATATGCTCCTCATCGCCCCTCACCTCCACCTGCTGCTCTCCCTGCACACTATCCTGCTCTACCACTTCACTTTCATCCTCACCACCATCATTCACCCCATCACCACACAACACTGTGCTCTCATCCTTTCCCACACCTACATTAATTTTCACACTTTTCTCACTTTCCACCACCGACACCTCAACAGTACCTTCTGCCTGCTCCTCTGCAGCGGGCTCCCCCATCACCATCGCGGGTTCCTCCGTCGCGGCAGCGGGGTCCTCCGCTGCTCCAGCCTCACCAGGTGGGTTCCCACCTGCTCAGCAGCAGCGGGCTGCTGCTTTGCACTCGGCGGGGCCGGCCCGGCCCTGTCAGGACACATCTTAATAATGTGCCCCTCCTGACCGCAACCAAAACACTTCATGTTAGAGGACGTGGCATACAAGATGTAATCAAAATCATCTACTCTAACATGAAATCGGAGGTTGAGTTCTTCATCCCTCCGATTTAATATCATGAACAATTGTCTCCTATGGGAGACAACATGTTTTAATAGTGGCAATTTACACCCAGATGGTACTTTTTTCACCAGTGAAACCACCTTACCGTGTCGGGACAGCTCTTTGATCAGAAACTCATCACTGATGAATGGAGGCACGTTAGATAAAGTGACCTTAGTTCAGGGTAACGTTAGCGGCGTCACCTGTAAAAACAAGCCGTTAACAGCGACACCTACCTCCACCAACTGTTGGGCTTGCTCCACTTTCTCCACAAACAAGACGACAGCTCCACTTATGCGAGCTGCCGACTTGATGGACCCATGTCCAATCGCCTTTCCCACAGCCAAACAAACTTCCTCCACGTTACACGGAGAACCGGCGCCCACCTTGACGCCGTTCTTCTGTGTCAGCGTGGAGAAAGCCCCACCACCAACCACCACGGCGTCGTCAGACGCCGGCCAGCCAGGCACGCCTGACGGCCACACCCAAACCTAAACAAAAACCCCTAAAAACGTGACAAAACTAACACAAAATCACAACTAAACAATTAACATAAACACCAAGTGAAAAAACAGAAAGAAAAAACACAAAGATAGAAGTTAAACACTCGCTCTCTCTATCGCTCTTCTTCGGCTCTCCACTCACCTTCCTCTTACACGAAGAAGAAAAGAGGAGAAGAAGAAGAGGAGAAGAAGAGAAAAGGAGGAGAAGAAGAGAAGAACAGAAGAGCAATGGAAGGCCGATTGCCAAAACAACCAGGTCTGGATCAACTGACCCAAACAATGGAGATCTGATGGAGCTGGGGGTCAAAGGTCACACATCTATTCTTCTAGTAATTTCTGTCCATCTGTCCATCCATCCATCCATCCATCCAACTGTCATCCATCCATCCAACTGTCATCCATCCAACTATCATCCATCCATCCATCATCCATCCAACTGTCATCCATCCAACTATCATCCATCCATCCATCATCCATCCAACTATCATCCATCCATCCATCATCCATCCAACTGTCATACATCCATCATCCATCCATCCATCCAACTATCATCCATCAATCCATCATCCATCCAACTATCATCCATCCATCATCCATCCAACGGTCATCCATCCATCCATATATCTATCCATCCATCATTCATCCAACTATCATCCATCCATCCAACTATCATCCATCCATCATCCATCCATTATCCATCCATCACCCATCCAACTATCATCCATCCATCCATCCATCATCCATCCAACTCTCATCCATCCAACTATCATCCATTCATCATCCATCCAACTATCATCCATCCATCATCCATCCAACTATCATCCATCCATCCAACTATCATCTATCCAACTATCATCCATCCAACTATCATCCATCCATCCATCCATCATCCATCCAACTATCATCCATCCATCATCCATCCATCCATCCAACTATCATCCATCCATCATCCATCCATCCATCCATCCAACTATCATCCATCCATCATCCATCCAACTGTCATCCATCTATCCATCCGTCCGTCCGTCCGTCCGTCCATCCATCCATCCATCCATCCATCCATCCATCCATCCATCCATCCATCCATCCATCCATCCATCCATCCATCCATCCATCCATCCATCCATCCATCCATCCCTCTGCCTGATAAATCATGGCTTCCTGAAACGTTTCCTCTATATCCTCTAATATTCCTGTTACTGATTCTTAGTGGGTCGTTTCCAGTTGAGTTCCTTTCAGTGAAACTTAGTTTTTTTCCTTTGACATGGTTACAGTAACCAGGCTCCTTGTTGCTCCTTGTTGCTCATTGTTGCTCCTTGTTGCTTATTGTTGCTCCTTGCTGCTGCTAAATGCTGGTTATCTTGAGTTCTCACTGCCACGTCCCTCTGAAGCCCTCAGTAATCCCTCTGACTCCGTCCACAGTGAGACAGGAGTTCAGTCCCACTGACTGTCTTTCCTTCATCACCTTCTACTGAGGAGCTTGTAATGAAAACCCCTTGAAGCTTTTAAAAACTTCTGATAAACTGTTTTATCTGTCATAATTAGCTAATTACTTTGGGGTGATGACTCTCTCTGGGTTTTGGAGTATGACTGAGCCAGCAGGGATCTGGCAGCTGAGATGACCCTTATGAACCGGTCAACCCTGAATTTATAAATTGGATGCACATTTTACAACATCCTGAGGGACCCGAAGGCTGCATCATGCTTAGTTCGCTGTAGCCAAACTGTTTGCATACAAAGTTCTGCTCAAAAAGGAAAACCAGCAACCTGGGGTTTATTTCACACCAGATAATCTGGTAGATTTGGTTCAATTGCAACATTTGTTACATTTTCAGCAGCTGCACTTGAGCCAAACCAACCAAACTGTTTGGAAAACCTGTTCCCCTCCTCGCCTGTGGGGGCGCTGCACCAAGAACCACTCAGGGAAACTGCACAAAACCTCTAAAGAAGACACTGAGCGCAACCTTCTTCTTCATGAAATGTAAGCAAAGATGAAGTAGAACCAAGACCCGGGGTGGATTAAAGGTTCGCTTTAATCCAACTCCAGTTCGTTTGTGGAGGTTTGAATTCATTGAACCAAAAAAGCAAACTTTGGTCCACCTACAGACCTAGTCCAGGGAAAATAAAAGATGTTCCTGGATTGGCAGCTTTACAAATGCCAGCCAAGTAGCTTAATGCTTTGATATTCTAGCTTCCTGAGCTTAAGATTCATTCACACCAGCCCTGTTTGGTCCACTTCAATCAAAATCTGGTTCACTTGTCTAGAAAGTCCGGTTCGTTTGAGGGAGTGTGAATCTAACTTGGGTCCTGTTACAAACCTTCATCTGAAGTGAACTCTGGTGCAGTTTGAATACATATGTGAACACCAAGTGGACCAGAGGCTGCTCCAAAAGCAGGAAGTGGAATTCTGGGTAAATACAACCCCCAAAAAACATGCTAAGTAGCATTAGCAAGAAGAAATGGCATTTTTAACCCGAGAAATAGTACCACCGCTAAATCTGACACTACTCCATTTTTGTTTGCAATTTGTGAAGAAGGCAGTTGCCCTCAGTGTCTTCTTCTGAGGTTTTCTTGTTGGTTCTAGGTGCAGCGCCCCCACAGGCAAGGAGGGGAACAGGTTTGCTCTGGTTTGACTCAGAGTAGTGTGAAACAGAACCACAGCAGCTGAAAATGTAACAAACATTGCATCTTTGGTCTATCAGTGATAAAACCAACCTGAGTCCCTCTAACTCAAACATTGCAGTGAATTAACCGTCGTGTTCAGACATGTTTAAGTTGCTCCAAAGATCTCAGGAAGTCGTGTTTATTTTCGGGCTTGTTGGCAGCTCCATCAGCGCCCGACGTCGTTCTGCTCCTGATTCGTTTTCAGATTCCCATCAGCTTGGATCCCGTTGTTTCACAGTCGGCTGCTTTATGTTTTTAAGCAGACACCAGAAAGACGCCCTCAGGAGTTTCTGCTGTTTGCTGAGACTTCCTCCTTCCTATAAATCTTTTATGTCTCCCTGATTCTTATGTTTATATTCTGATTGGATACGGTGGGACTTTAATGGGGGAGTTTTTATTTTATTTTATGGTACGCGCAGCTTGGTGGGAGTGAAAGAATGTGGTTGTGTTTATTCTAAATTCATCCCCCTCCACAGTTATTAGCAGATCTAATAAAGATGTGAACAAAAGCCTTGAAATTTGCCAATAAGCTACTTTTCCCTGTAACAGTAACCAGTGGAGATTTCTTTACCTCCTTACTGCATGTGACGCCATCTTGGCTTCTCATCCAAACTCGTTTGTTTTAAAGGTTTTCTTGACTATAAATATGAGTAAAATTAAGTAAGAAGCTATTTTCCTGTTGCTAGTTTTTACATATAGATTATAGAGTTTATGAGTTTAGGACCAGGGGTGAAAGTAGTTTTACATTTTTGGGGGTATTATGACAAAAAATACATAAATGAATGACACAATATAACTCCAAGTAAATCAAACTTCTGTGAAATCAAACTGTCCACTTAGGAAGCAACACTGATTGACAACGGTGACCCTCGTCAGGTCAATCAGTGTTGCTTCCTAAGTGGACAGTTTGATTTCACAGAAGTTTGATTTACTTGGAGTTATATTGTGTTGTTTAAGTGTTCCCTTTATTTTTTTTGAGCAGTGTATATAGATATATATATCCATTACCTAGATCGCTTTTCTGCTTTTGTTTCTTTTGTTTGGTAAAATAGTCACAGCATTAAATTGTCTGCGAAAGTTAATAAAAATAAATATAATAAGTCACAGACTGTTCCTAGCACTGTGCAACGATTAATACATGAATAATCCTAATGAATTAATAGTAATTAAAAATAATAGTGGATCAAAGGCTTCAGAACATTTATGCCACAGCAGGTATGGAAAACCACAAAAGCAAAAATTAAATCATATACAAATCTATTAATCTCTTCATGTTAAATAAAAAAAGTATAACGTTTTATTTAAATATGCAAATATTTATGTCAGCTTGCGTCCTGCAGATCTGATCTGATCATTTCCATAGCAACGATCAGAAGCAATGTGTTGGCCAGAAGTCCAGTGAGCTCACTGATGAGGTCATAGATGACATCATGTACATCACAGTAGATCAAAGAAGTTCTAATGCTTGAATACTGGAATCTCTAAGCATCAGTCAGGATCCAGACATTTCTTGGAGTTTCAAATTTGTGTAAAGCAACCATGTTCAGTTTTGCGACGGCGCTTGTTCCCCTGATTTTCCCGGTTGGTTGGGGCATCGGATATGCCGTGACGACTGGGATGAAGAAAGTGTGCGATCGTTTCTTCCCAGGGAAGGATTCCAACGAAGGATACGATCAGGATGAAGAGGACGATCCGTTTTGGAAAGGATTTCCATCAACTTCCGAAGAACAAACCGACCCGGCTGGGGAGGTTTGTTCTCAAAAGGCGATGGATGTTGGGACCTCGGACTCCATCTCGTCCTCTGTACGAGACGGTACAGAGGACGACAGTACTGTCTCTGGACAAACCGACCCGGCTGGGGAGGTTTGTTCAGAGACGATGGTACAGCGTGAGGGTGAGACTGCAGTCGCAGAAAAATCTAACCCGGCTGGGGAAGATTTGTCTGCGGCTGATCTCGCAACCGAAGCTGTGGCTGAAGTGACGGCCAAAGCTTTGGTTTCGCTGGTCCCATCCATTCAGGAGAGTCCTCTGAAGGCCACTTTCTCAGGGTCCTTTGAATCACAACGTTCCCCGGATGGGGAACGTTTGTCCTGTGCTCATTTGTCTGAAAAACCGTCTGTGAATGTAAAGATTTCCGTTGATGTCGAGGTTTCCTGTTCCCCTAATGTTAATTCAGTAGACTGCGTTGGGTCGGATCTGCCAGATGTAGGGACGACATCTGAGGGACCAGGACAAGCGGAGGAGAACTTCTTCAAGTTCTCCGATGAGCTCCAGAACAGCTGGGTGAACGCAGCGTTCCAGAGCGTCCTAAACCTGAGCGTCACCAAGCGGTGTCTCGCTAAGGAAAGGATTTTTCTGGAGGCATCGTCCATCCCCTGCTGTGGGAGTCTCCTCCTCTCTGCTGTCCGTCAGCCCGGCAAGCATTTTAGTCAACAAGACCTTTCCCCAGTTCTGATGGAGCTGAGGGAGAAGAAGCTGCCGTCGGATGTGGGAAAGGACTACGACACAAAAAGTTTGCTGGAGTCTGTGCTGGTCTGGCTGGATTCGTTTGGCGGCGACACAGATAGAGAGTTGTATGACAACGACTCCTGCTCTAACTGTGGAGCCACTTCCCTCAGGCGGCTGAACGACGGCGCCCTCATTGCCCTTCCACCAGTGTTATTTTCAACCAGTATGCCTATACTGCTTGAATACTGGTTGGATTTGGCGTGCAAACGCCGTTGTTCAGGCTGCGGGTCACCCTGGCAGAAAAACATTGCCTGACCGATAACAAGGTCCTGGTATTTTTTCTGCACAGGTTTACCAGGGAATACCAAACAAAAGCCACCCAGACCATCGATGTCCCTGCAGAATGTGGGACGGAGACGTACCACCTGTCCTCCGTCATCTGTGCCGATCCTAAGCTGACAGACGTCTACTGTTACTTAATGAAGGGGGAACGAACCGTGAAGGCAGACAAGGAGCATGTCTTCACTGCAGACAGCGACTGCAGTGAAGACATGTCCAACAACGGATTCATTTACATTTACGAGAAGAGATGATCAGACACCAGAGGACAAAAGGTAAAAAGATTCGACAGGTTTCCTGTTTGCAGGTTTCTCTCCGGGCGCTCCGGCTTCCTGCCACAGTCTGAAATCTCCACTGAAATGATCCAGTAGGCAGAGGTCCGATCGATCGATCAATCGATAGATAGATAGATCTATAGATAGATAGATCTATAGACAGATAGATAGATAGATCTATAGATAGATAGATAGATAGATCTATAGATAGATAGATCTATAGATAGATAGATATATAGATAGATTTCTATTGATAGATAGATAGATCTACAGAAAGATAGATAGATAGATAGATAGATAGATAGATAGATAGATAGATAGATAGATAGATAGATAGATAGATAGATAGATAGATAGATATCTATACATAGATAGATAGATCTACAGAAAGATCTATAGATAGATAGATAGATAGATAGATAGATAGATAGATAGATAGATAGATCTTCAGAAAGATCGATAGATAGATAGATCTTCAGAAAGATCTATAGATAGATAGAAAGATCTACAGAAAGATCTATAGATAGATAGAAAGATCTACAGAAAGATCTGTAGATAGATAGATAGATAGATAGATAGATAGATAGATAGATAGATAGATAGATAGATAGATAGATAGATAGATAGATAGATAGATGGATCTATCGATAGATAGATAGATGGATCTATCGATAGATAGATAGATCTATAGATAGATAGATAGATCTATAGATAGATAGGTAGATCTATATATTGATATATCTATATATAGATAGATAGATCTATAGATATATAGATATCGATAGATAGATAGATAGATAGATAGATAGATAGATAGATAGATAGATAGATAGATAGATAGATAGATAGATAAATAGATAGATAGATAGATAGATTGATGGATGGATAGATAGATAGATCTATAAATAGATAGATCTATAGATAGATATCTATACATAGATAGATAAAGATAGATAGATAGAATCTACAACTAGACACATATGGAGGACCAAATCTGATATAATAAGAAATAAAAAATAAATATGTAAACAAAAGAATATATATATATATATATATATATAAATCACTCACATTTTATTTGTATAGCACACTTCAGCAGCAAGGCATTTCAAAGTGCTTTACATAGTTAAAATAAAAATAAAAACAGTTTAAACAGTGAGAAAGAAAGATTTTTAAAAAGATAAAACATTAAAACCCCTTTAGGACTTCAGTTAAACGTCAATTAACTGGGATTCTAACCCTCAGGGACTTTAGTCAAAAACACCGTTTGACAAGGACTCCAACCTCTAGGTTTTTAGTTCAACGCCGTCAACTGGGACTCTAAACCCTGTAGAACTTTAGACGTTGTTTAACTGGGACGTTTTCCTGGGGGGCTTTACATCATTAAAACGTAAACAGTGAGAAAGAGAATTAAAAAGAAATTAAAAAGTAAAGATAAAAACATTAAAGAGATTTTTAAAAAAGAAAAAGATTAAAAAGGTAAAAACATCAAAGACATCAAAACCCGCACTCTAACCCTAATTTAGTCATAAGCAACTCTAAGCTGGTGTGTTTTTAGTTGAGATTTAAAGGCACTCAGTGTTTCAGCTGTTTTACAGTTTTCTGGAAGTTTGTTCCAGATTTGTGGTGCATAGAAGCTGAATGCTGCTTCTCCTCGTCTGGTTCTGGTTCTGGGGATGTAGAGCAGAACCAGAACCAGAAGATCTGAGGGGTCTAGGCGGTTGGTACAGCAATAACAGATCTTTAATGTATTGTGGTGCTAAACCGTTCAGTGATTTATAAACTAACATCAGTATTTTAAAGTCTATTCTCTGAGCTACAGGGAGCCAGTGGAGGGACTTTAAAACTGGTGTTATATATATATATATATATATATATATATATATATATATATATATATATATATATATAATATATATATATATATATATGGAGACAAACTGGTGTTATGTCTCCATATATATATATATAAATACTGCTCAAAAAAATAAAGGGAACACTTAAACAACACAATATAACTCCAAGTAAATCAAACTTGTGTGAAATCAAACTGTTTTCCATGTCTGGCATATAACCATTAATTTTAGCTTTTAAACTGGTTATATTGATCCTGTGTCCAGACAGAGGGATAATCAGTAGCCCAGCATCATGACCTGTTTGTTCTGAAGATCCTGCAGCTTCCACTTCTCTTCCTAACATGGCGCCTCCTCACCCTGACTCTCATACTGACAGGAGGAACCACAGAGCTCTGTTAGGTTAAAGCTCATCTTCTGAAGTTGGGATGTTTTTCCTCCAACAGGTTCCAGAGGAATCACCTCAAACCAGATGTTGGACTGGATTTTATTTCACTGTTATTTGTGAATGTTAGAGCCTCATTTTCAACAGTGGAGCTATAAAGGTTGAAAAAGGTTATTATTTTGGAGAAAATCTCAACAACATCAATATTTCCACAAAATAAGAGGCAAAAAACAAAATTGTTTGATAAAGGAAAAGCTTCTCAGACTCTAAGCCCCACAGCACCAAACTATTTTTTTATATTAGACAATTAATTTAATTTCACACAATTATCGCGGTAGAAGCCATTTGTTTGAAACATATTTACTGTGTTTGATGTTTGTTGTAAATTACGTATATTCACAGAGAACGAGGTAATTAGTCCAAGTTTGTCGTTTGTTGAATGTTCAGAAACTACAGCGGCTGTGATGAACCAAGACAAAGGTAAAACAACCTGAACGGGTGATCAACTCTAAACCACTCGCACATTTTTATTCTCCGTCTCTCTCTGTCATTAGCACACCCGTTGCCATGGCAACCTCCTGCGCTCCACAAGCCGACCAGAGATTATGTTAAAAACGTTCAGTCCATTATGATATTAGGTTTGCAGGCTTGATATTTATTTTGCGATCATTAATAAGCCTCTCATGAACACAGAGGTGGTTGATGAGTTAATTTTAAACTCCTGCTCTGCTCGTTATTTTGGTAATGGAACTGAAACGCACAGAATTGCGCAACACCTTGTTGAAACAATAATTACTGAGATTATTATTGTTGTTGGGTCATTAATTTGAACACGTTATGTTGATTTATTTATTTGTTCTTTAATAAAGTTCTGAACGTTTTGATAAGGACCCAGAGGAGAACGTTCTGCTCTCAGCCTCCTGACGCCGTTCAGTTTGTCACCTCATGCTGAGATCGACTCAAAACCCTCAGCGATCGACGTGTTGCAGCCCTGCTCTACAGCACGAACAGTTCAGAAACAATATGGAATGGGAAAAAAGTTATTTATTAACTGATTAAGTCGTGTTTTAGATTGTTCTTGAAAAACGAATCAGCTGATTAGTGGGTGAACTCACTGCTGCACAGTGAACCCACTGATTTTATACAGCAGACAGCCGCTCCCCTCTCTTGCAGGTACTGCGTACCCTAAATCTTTTAGGGGTACGTAGTACCCTGCCGTACCCCCCTACTTTCACCCCTGTCTAAGACCAACTGTTTTCATCGGACGCAGCTGTCTTCTGTTTGACCTTTGACTCCAAGACTTTTACCGTTTGCTTCCTCTGTTTTCAGTCAGATTACTCTGACCAGAAACAGATAATATGAAAACCAGAAACGGGTAGAAATGTTTGGCAGCTAGTACCAAAAACATTTAAGTACTTTTTGTTTGTTTTTCTTGTTGCTCTATACTTATTTTACTTATTTTTTGGGAACTCAGCCAAACTGCAGGGAGTGACAGTGACGATAAAAACATAAAATTACCAGAATTAACAGGGGCAGTAAATAAGTCTATGTTTTAATAATGATTTAAAATGTGGGGTGAAATTAGTTATATTGGTGCTAAAATCTTCCTAGATTGTTGGGTTTTAGGTTTATTAGCCAGGATTTATTAGCATGTTGCTAGCTTTTAAGTTAGCTAGTTAGCTGTCCAGGGTAGTAACTTTTCAGGAAGCTAGCTAAGTTTTCATCAACACATTGGATATATTGCTGAATTTCTGTAAGAAGCTGTAATTAGCTAGTTTGCTTTTAAGATATATAGCAAATGAGGATCATAGCTATTACTAGCTACAATCATCTGCTAGCTGCTAAGCTAGCACAGTTCTTTGCAGGCTGTTTTCTCTTTTACTCATTAATTTCTTATCTATTCATATTTTTGTAGCTCCAAGCCCAGAGTTAATTTTCATAATATAATAAGAAATCTCAGTTTTTATGTAATTTATTTATAAATTATCTCCTTAAAACTTTATATTTATTCGTGTTTTAGCTGATTGTGATTGTTGTGCAGATTTTTTTTCTTCAGAAAAACATTCAATAAAATCAACAGTTATGATGTAAAAATACAAAATGTGTTATTTCTTAGGAAACACTCTGTAGCAGTTTGTCTTATTCTCCTTTGTCTGTCTGACTTTTTCCAAAAGTAATGCTTTATAAAGTGATAAAGAACAAAAATTAGCTTTGCCCCAGTTTGTAATGAGAGAAAAACAAATGTAAATGCTCCATATTAAGCCCAATTAACTGCACCATTAACCATTATGTCTGTTCATTTTGCTATAAACAACATTCAATAAAGAATCGAGCGGAAACACTCGAGCTGTACGTAGTTCCGTCTTTATGACTCGCTCCATGAATGAATTGGCATCTAAACTGCAGGGATTTTACAGCCTTTTCCTCAGCGAGTCCAGGTTCTGCCGCTCTGCTGGGCTGGCATCGGTTCCTGTGATCCATCATCTCGCAGAGTCACCTCCGCCTCACGCTTCTCCACAGGCTGCTGCTAATTAGGAGAAGCACAGAGACGTAGCGACGCAGCTCCGGTCTGATGAAGAGACATCCAGAAGCAGAAACGCTTCGGGTTTAATTCACTGCTTAAAAAGTTCTCAGAAAATCTCAGGTTTTCTTTATGTTTAAGATGAAATGTTAATCATCTGTGGGACTTTTTCTGTATCGGCCACACCGGACGGTTCTGTATGGAAGCCCATTTCTGCCATGCAAAAAAAAGATAAACAGGAAGTCATAATTTCGACTTTCAAAGTCATAATTATGAGATTTAAAGTCATAATTTCGACTTTCAAAGTCATAATTATGACTTCCTGTTTATCTTTTTTTTGTTACATTGCGGTAATGGGCTTCCATAGTTCTGGGAACTAATTTCTCATAATCTTTGGGGTTTCCAGTTGAAGTATAAGAATCTCTTCCTGGAATATTTGGTTAATTTCAAACTTGTTCTCTGTTTTGGTGTCCAAATAAGTGGAAGTTGGACTCATTTTTATCTAACTTTTACATCATTGACGTGAGATGTGTCGTAATCCTGCAGCAGAAGAAGACAGAGGAGTTAAATCCAGACGTAAATAAAGGCCAACAATTAAAATGATTGTAAACTAACAAGATGTTTCACTGAGCTGATGAGAAATAGCTTCTGTTTTTATCAGACAAAAGAAAAATACCAGAAAATCTAAAATGTGATGCTACTCCGTTTTTATTTACATTTCATGAAGAAGGACTTGGTTGTTTCCATGTTGTTTCCTTCAGAGGTTTATTGTGCGGCGCCCCCACAGGCGAGGAGGGGAAATGAAAATGAAACAAATGTTTAAATTTTGGGACTAGCACTAGATTTTACTTTTACATTAGAAGATTTTTTATGTAATTGCTTTGCTAAAAAAAACAAACTATGTTGATCATTATTGGTTTGTAAAAGCCATAAAAAGGATAAAACGTATCAATACGTTGTTTAGACACTATAACACCAACAATTTAACAGATAATTTTGTTAATTTTTCAGGTTTCATTGAAGATGGGAACTGATTTTCACCACGGCCCGTTCCAACATATCTCACATTCCAGTGTCAGCAGCCCTCAGTCTCAGTGATTCTAAGCAGCTCCGGCTCTGCGGGTCACGGACTTTACTTACCTACACGTCACTGTGAAAAGATGGACGCCGCGCAGAACCCCGTTAAAAACCCCGAGGTGTGCGTTTCTCCACATTTACTCAGGCTCAGGTTTTTCTGTGACTTTGTGTATTTGTCTTCTCTGAGGTCACGTATACAAAGGAGCTGAACTGGTTGCCACACACAGACCCAGAGCAGATCGAACGGGGGAACGTCGGACCTCCCACGTCTCCGAGAGCCGACCTGTCATCATGCATCTTCCTCACACCCCGACTCCTATTTCACCTTCGTTTGAGTGTTTTTCAACACTTTTCCAAACCTTTTTATTACTCCTTCTTCTGAAGGTGAGCGTCCGGATGCCGTTTGGAGGAATACACACGACTCCTCTGGGAGAAACCGTAACATTTCCTCTTGTGTGAGAACTGGATTCATGCGAGAAAAAGGGAAATCGGCGACTCTTCGGTTGGTTTCTGACGCATCGTTTATTTCAATAACACCGGCCTACATGTGCGCTTCTCTCTGGACGCCAGCAGAGCGGAGCTTTTAGTCTGTTAAGTGACTGTAACCGCCTCCAGCTGGGCTGCACAGACCCGAACAGTCGCACAGCGGATGGAGAAGTGGAGGGAAAATGATAAATGCTCCTTCAAATCAGAAACAGGCAGAGAAAAAAAACACTTTTTCAAAGCAATATCTTCAAGTACATGTATACAGACACACTCTGTAGAAAAGGCCAAAAGGAAAGGGAAAAGGTTGATGGAAAGTTGAGTGGAAGGAAAAAAATGGTAGAAAAAAGTGAAAAAGAAAGAAAGAAAGGATTGTGAATCAAGTTTTATTTTTATTTTTCTCAGTGATCCAAAGCTTCCTTTATTTATTACATGTTATTTATAATAAGTTGTATTATAATGAAAAGTTGAGTGGAAGGAAAAACTGTTAACTGCAATTCTGTTTCATAAATTCTTCAGTATTTGTATTTTTTCCTAATATTTATGGGGAAAATTAATTATTAATCAGTTATTTGGAACTGGAAATGAACCAAAACTAAAATTCATAAAGAGTTTATCATTCATATATTTCATGATATATTTATGTAATTTTGTCTCTTTTGGCCTTCCTTACACCTCAGGTTTCAGATAACTGTGATTCTGAAAATCATTTTGTGACCCTCGATTTCATACCTGACGACCCTCTGGGGGTCCCTGCCCCTCATGTTGGGAAGCCCTGATTTGAACGGTTCCCTCTAACCAAACAGCGGCGCTGAAACATCAGATCAGGTCGAATTAATCAGCTTTTGTCGACTCGACCCGCCTCTGTGATGAGTAAACTCAAAGTGAATCATACTCTACGTGTGTGTGTGTGTGTGTGTGTGTGTGTGTGTGTGTGTGTGTGTGTGTGTGTGTGTGTGTGTGTGTGTGTGTGTGTGTGTTTTGTTCTGGCAGACTGTAATTGATAACGACTCCATTGTCTCGGCCAACACAGTCGTCTGAGAGGCGTAAATGAAGCAGGACAGGCTCGTTGGCCGGGAGATGAGGTGATTATCGCTCATGGATTAGTCCTGCCTGCCTGGGTGAGGTGGAGCAGCGCCGTCAGGCTGCCTGCTGCGCTGCGTGTGTGTGATGAGTCTTACATTGCGCTAACACATAGGTGAACCCGGTGACCCCAGGTGTTTGTCACTCAGGTGTTCGGTGCTGCAGCTGCTGCTGTTTGGCTCCGCGCCGTTTCCACGTGTTCGTTGTTTGTCATGGTTTTCAAAGTCTTGAGCTTCCACTCTGAAGGCTTCTTTTCCTCTTCAGAATGTGCATCCAGGAAGTACAAGGGTTTTTTTTTGCCCCAATGAAAAATATCTGAAAAGTGTGGCATGCATTTTGATTTAAAGGGGCAGTATCGTGTAAAATCGACTAATTTTAGTTTTACATCATGTTATGATGTTTCTCCCTAATAAAAAACCAACCTGGTGTGTTGCTTTGATTCTTTCATGCATGTTTGAGAAATCCCTGAATCTCCATGGCAACCGTTCAGCCTGGGTGGACGTAGCCCCGCCTTCAAAGACGAAGCTCCTCCCCTGAGCTGCAGGTTCCAAACTTCAGAGCTGAAGGTTTGTTGATTCATCAGACCAGAGAACATTTGTCCTCTTCAATAAAGCAAATGGTTGATTTTCCCACCTGAGCTGTTAATCTCTGCAGCTCCTCCAGAGTTATCATGGGCCTCTTGTAAACTCCTAGGATAAACGATGATCATAATTTTATAGCAGTGAAACAGTTGTAGTTTCTATATTAACAAGTTAAAATGAGTGAAAACTTGAACAAAATAAATTCAAATCTATCTGAATCTGTTGATCGTGAATTTTTATTATTAATTTTCAGGGTTAGAAATCGCTAACTGTGCGAATCGTAAAGTTGTAATCATAACCATTAGTTCAGCTAACATTTAACAGAAGCTAATGCTAAAGCGCTACACCTGAGGCAGTCTTTAGTAAAAGCCAGTTTTAAACAAATTCAAACATATTTTATTGAAATGTTACAGCTCATTAATTCAGATACATAGTGATGGCTGTTAGCAGGAAAGATCTCCTGTAGCAGTCTGTGTTACGGTGAACTTGAAGAAGCCTCTGACTGATGCTCTGCCTTCCCAGAGATGCTCTGCCTTCCCAAGACAGTGTCACGAAACAAGAATATTGAGTGGGAGCTAAAGCTAAATCACTGACTTGGTATTTAGCAAAACCAAATTCCAATGTGTGATACGGTGTTTAGCAGAAGCTAATGCTAAAGACAAATGATCATTCTATTCCATTCACTCTGATGTTTCTATTTTCATAACAGATACAGGAAAATTAGCCTCTGCTCTGAAAATGTTCAAATATTTAATATCGCATTAATTGACGATATTAAAAGCAACTAAAACGATTCAGGCGATGCATATTTAGTTAGCAGAGGATGCTAATGTCCATGTAGCAGGAGAACTAGCTGGGTTGCAGATCTGTTTCATATCCATGTTGCATTTCCCATCTGCTTTGCTGCTGTGCAACAGAAGCTGAGAAAGCGTCAGTTTCCAAACAAATTTTGATTGGCTTTGATTTCCGACTCCCTGATGTTGAAATCTGCAAAAAAAGTTTGTATTTTATTGTTTTTAATGGTGTGAAGATGTTTTTTCATGAATTACTTGAAAGATAAAGAAAACAGTGTAAAGTTTTTGACACGTTTTTAGGTGTTTTACATGAGAAACTGCATTCATGAAGTAAAAAATATATATATTTGTGTTTTTCTTGAGGAAAAAAATATTTATTTTTTAAATCTAGCATTTTTGGGGATAGAAAATGTATCAGCATCTCTTATATGAGTGGAGGACTGAAACTAATGATTCAATTTATTAAAAAAATAGAGAAAACATCAGGAAAGACAACAACTTCTGTAAAACTGCATTTCAGGGATTCAAAAAACAAAAAATAACATTTTTGATGCAATGTGAGGACTGTAGTTAGTCATGACATTCATAAAATTTCAATAAATATGTAGACTACATGTTATTAGAAAAGGATTTTTTTTAATGGGTCCTCAATAAATGTTCAGTTTAAGAAGGCTTTCCTACTTTGACCACAGTGGGGCGCTGTGGGTCAGAAGCCATCAGTTCAACATGAGTTTTTATGCAGAAATCCAAATAAAATCAAGTTTAAATCACCATAAAAGTAAATAGCAGATCTTTTATGATGCATCTGGAGCGGAGTTGTTTTTACACACTCAGGGTTTTACTGAGTTTTGACCAAACGGATATCGAACCTCCAGACGAAGCGATGCGGTCCGCGGGAAGCGGCCGGGATCAGGGAGCAGGTCTGGGAATGCAGCAGCAGAGCAGCTTGTTGCTTCAGTAAGTCAAGCTGCTGCCATTCAAACATCCCAGAGCCAATGAGAAGCAGCGCAGCTCCAAACTCCACGCTGTAAGAAATGTCTGCAGCAAACAGCAGGGGGATCACAGGCGAAGGGGCGGACCGAGCAGGAACGGCGCCCTGGGCAACCACCCCGATCTCAAACTAGGATTTATACAATATCTGTTCGTTATAGAATAACCCACTTCAGCTTCATTGACTGGAGATTATAGTTTATTGATAACAGGAATAATTTCTAACTGATTTAATGTGAGAAAATGCTTTTTTTCCCACCCAGTGTGTGTCTGGTTATATTCTTATTTTCATTCTGGTGGTCCAGTGGTCGATTCTATGGAGTGCCAACAGGAACATAATTAAATAAATAAATAATTAATCAAATGCTTTAATAATTTATTCAGCAGAAAATTAATTGACTAAATGTTACTTAAACATTAAAAAGCAAACTTTTAATCGCAGATGAAGGTAATTGATTAATTATTTCATTGTTTGTGGTCCTGCAACATCAATGATTTTATCAATCAAATTATCCCATCAAAGACAAGAGGTGAGGGAAACACTGATCTGATACTCCACCAGTTTAATCTGACTCTTAAAAAAAACATGGCAGCTGCTGTAGTGGAGGATTTTCATGGGCTGATTTGATTTGTAAAATAATAAAACAC
Source organism: Poecilia reticulata (assembly GCF_904066995.2). Taxonomy (NCBI): domain Eukaryota; kingdom Metazoa; phylum Chordata; class Actinopteri; order Cyprinodontiformes; family Poeciliidae; genus Poecilia; species Poecilia reticulata. Next base: position 32,159,439 of record NC_088841.1, read on the forward strand.
AATGTTTAATTTTGTTTAATTATCTGCATTGGCTGCTGCAAGCTTATCATGGCCACACTAATCATGGAACCTCTAATCAATGATTCAATTATGTATTTATTTGTTTAATTTTGTTCCTTGTGGTCCTCCATAGAATCAACTATTGGGACAAAAGAGTGAACATAAAAATAACCAGACACACAATGTTATTCAAGGTGTGTTAATGTAGCTTCTGATTTGAGCTATTGTAACAACAAAGTTTGCAAAATAATGTTTTTTTTCAGATACGTAATAAATAAATTCACTATCTAATTAGAGTTGATTTATTTAATGGTACATTGAATTAAGCATTTAGTGCTGTTACATGTATATTAATGAATTCACAATATATTGAATAATTACCTAACAAACATCTACTTATTTAATGATACATTTAATGGGCATAATTATATAATTTTGTCCTTTCTGACCTTCCATATGTTCCTTTAATGTTTGTCCAGATTTCAGCAGGAAAACTGCTGTTATATATGTTTTACATATTTGTTGACATATGCAATAAATTCCATTAAATATTTATATATTTCGATTCATTTAATTTTGTCCTTTCTGACCTTCCAGAGTTTCCGTCAATTTTTGCCCTGATGTCAGCAGGAAAGTTGCTGATATATTTGTTTTAAAGATTTGATGATATATAAATGAAAACATGTATTTAATGATTAATTTAATGCATCTGTTTATATAATTTTGTCCTTTCTGATCTTCCATATATCCCTTCGACATTTTTCCAGATTTCTGCAGTAAAGCTGCTGCTGTAGGAATCAGATGGACGGATTTGTTCTCAGTTGCTGTGGAAATTGAGCCTGAAGACTCAACAGGAGAACATTTCTTCCAGCGTGCGGCGGCCGGTGCGGTAGGAGGGAGTCCGGGGGAGAGAGAGGGAGCGAGGGAGCGAGGAGGGGTTGGTCCGGGAGAGAGAGGGAGCGAGGGAGCGAGGAGGGGGTTGGTCCGGGAGAGAGAGGGAGCGAGGAGGGGGTTGGTCCGGGAGAGAGAGGGAGCGAGGGAGCGAGGAGGGGGTTGGTCCGGGGGAGAGAGAGGGAGCGAGGGAGCGAGGAGGGGGTTGGTCCGGGAGAGAGAGGGAGCGAGGGAGCGAGGAGGGGTTGGTCCGGGAGACAGAGGGAGCGAGGGAGCGAGGAGGGGGTTGGTCCGGGAGAGAGAGGGAGCGAGGGAGCGAGGAGGGGGTTGGTCCGGGGGAGAGAGAGGGAGCGAGGAGGGGGTTGGTCCGGGAGAGAGAGGGAGCGAGGGAGCGAGGAGGGGTTGGTCCGGGGGAGAGAGAGGGAGCGAGGAGGGGGTTGGTCCGGGAGAGAGAGGGAGCGAGGGAGCGAGGGGGGTTGGTCCGGGGAGAGAGAGGGAGCGAGGAGGGGGTTGGTCCGGGGGAGAGAGAGGGAGGAGGAGGGGGGTCCGGGAGAGAGAGGGAGCGAGGGAGCGAGGAGGGGGTTGGTCCGGGGGAGAGAGAGGGAGCGAGGAGGGGGTTGGTCCGGGAGAGAGAGGGAGCGAGGGAGCGAGGAGGGGGTTGGTCCGGGGGAGAGAGAGGGAGCGAGGAGGGGGTTGGTCCGGGGGAGAGAGAGGGAGCGAGGAGGGGGTTGGTCCGGGGGAGAGCATGGCAGCGGCAGCCACAGCGCTGCTGACTTGGTTCTCCTTCACTTAGACCCGAAAGCACCGCGTCCTGTGCGCTCCTGGCGCAAACCCCGCGCGTCATTCTGTTGTTTTCTTTCCGCTTCGCTTCACTCTTTTTGCGTCAAGAAGCCGAGACCGGGAGCGGCTGAGAGTTCAGCCCGGATCCGGAGAAAGCCGCCCCTCCTCGGCCGCCCTGAAGCCTCCGGACCGGAGCAGCGGCGCTCCATGTGCGACCCGTCGGTCCGACAGCTGAACCCGGAGTTACGCCGAACGGAACCGACCCGAGATCTGCTTATTTGACAGAAAGCAAGCAAACACACGCAGAGGAAGGCTAAGTTAACGCTCCGCAGCAGAACCAGAACCAGAACCAGAACCAGAACCGGACCTCAGCCCAGTGCAGACATGCCGCAGGTGGAAATGATCCTGTTCCTCATCCTCATTATTGGGATGTGCGTGTTCGGCCAGGACCCGGCGTCCAAGGTGGTGTCGGACCGCTACGCTGTCTTCTGGAACCGGACCAACCCAAAGTAAGTGTCCCGAACCGAACCGAACCGAACCGGGAGTCCCCGGAGCGGCGCTCAACTTTCAGTAAAGGACCATTTCACCGCGTTTTAAGGGAGGAACTTTGATCCGCTCCAGTTCGGGATCTGGATCCGTTTGACCGACCGAACCGGGACCGGATCATTCTGCACTGACTACAGATTCTGAAAAACGCATTTGACATTTTATGGAACCTTTATTTTAGTTGTGAAAACACTAAAATGGAGCATTTTCAGCGCTGCTCATGCATTGATTTTCAAACCTGGACTGAGTTGTTTCCATTTTTCTTAAATCTCTTTAAAAAAATTGATTTATTTGTTTTACTTTCAAGGAGAAATCAACAAAAATGACACAATTTAATGGTTTAGACTGAGAAACCAAAATACTCTCAGGTCAAACACATAAGAAAGTTTAATTCAGGACTTTTAGTACCTAATTAGAGACAAACTCTTTACAACACATGCAGAAATTGAGGAAAGTGTCGTTTTTATTGCAGTAAAACCACTTTGGATTGAAGCAATTGTCAAAATTGGACCAATTTATTCTGCACTCAAGTCAGGTTCTATAAAATCCAGTTTACGATCCGTGAAGAAGTGTTTCCAATGCTTCCAGACCCGAAGCGTGAAACTCATTTCTGCAGAGACGCACTGATCAGATTTCCAGCAGGACCGATTTTACACGATTATTAAGCAGAAAACAGAAGAAATGAGCTGAAGTTTCTCTGATTGAGGCAGAAATCAGATGGAAAAGGAAGGATGCAAAACCTTTATTCAGATTTTTTAATCAAACATGACTATAATAGGTTGGTTGGTGTGTTTATATACAGAAAATGATGATATCTTTAAATTTAAATTAATCAACTGACAGTTTTTAACCTTCGTCTGATTGGTTCGTCTCCACTCTGCAGTCAATTTATCCAGATTTCATCGTCGCGTAAATACAGAACGAAACAAGAACTTCAAGGTTTTCAGATTCTGACCGATAAAATTAAAGTTTCCCAGATCGTAAACTCTGTTAGGAAACATTTGTAGGCGTCATAGAATCATTTAGATTTTCAATTTGGCGCTAAAATGTTTAAAATATCATAAACTAAAACCTGTAATGTGACTCGACCACTAAAGTTTTAAGATTCAACCTAAATATGAGGTTTAATAATGTAAAATAATTATTATCTCTAATTTGTGTGAAACAATTCAAAGCAGGTTCTAGATCTAGATTTAATGAATATATATTTACCATTTTTTGTCATAAAATAAACACTTAAAACGGAGCATAAATGTTTTTTAGAATGACATAAATAGTCCAGGTTCAACCAGTTTAAGTGTTTATATTCAGATCATGTTTGACCCAATCTGAGGCGGTTCTGGTGCAAAATGTTCACATTTTTTGCATTTTACTCCTAAAATAAAAGTTTCACGGATCATAAATGTGTTTCGTATTGAATCTACAGTCAGTGTGGACCAGTTGGACCAGGTTGAGTGTTTCCCTGGAAAGCAGAGCGTTATCCGGTGTGTTTGTGTTGATGGAGCCACGATGTGGCCTGAGCTGCCAGCTGCTGTTTGGAGGCTTTATGCCACTGATTATCAGCTGCTTCAAACTTTCTGCTTTGCTTTCAGACTTTTATGCGTTTGTTGACTGAAAGGCTTAAGACGGTTCGCTAGAGTGACATTTCTGGAGCTGCGAGCTGCAGGCCGCCTCCCCGCATGAGTCAATGCCACATGTTTGGCGTTTCACCAAAAACACAGTGACTGTGGGAGCAAGAGTGAGTGTGTGTGTGTGTGTGTTTGTGTGTTTCTGCAGCGTTTGGGGTTAAATCAGCATTTTCTTCCTCCAGGATAACAAACGTGTTTGTTGGCCCTCAATAAAAAGCTGTTTCTGTGTTTCTGTTGCCGCTTTTCCATTACAAATGTGTGTAAAACTTTCTCCACATTTGGCTAATGTGGAAAAAAAAAATCTAAATTTGGATGTTTTTCCATTAAACAAGAAACACAGCGTGAATGATTGTTCCCGCGATGTCATAAAAAAAACGTGCCATCATCCTCCCACCACTTCCTGTCGTCATCTTTGTCATTTCTGGCAGTGGAAACATCTGGTTGCGGATCGTAACTCATGATGTGAAAAAATGTTTCCATTGCAGTTTTACGAAATAAACCAATTTCAATTAAGCTCAAAAAACACTATTACTTATGGCAAAAACTTTTGATCAAAGACATATTTGGTGTATTGTCATTAAACAAAGTTTTATTTGCTCAATTTTAAGATAAATGGAAACTTCAAGGCCACATGCTAATCGGGGTGATTAAGTGAAAATTAGAAAACTGAAAATTATGATCAGCATCAGTTTGTCCTCGTCTGTGTTTCTGTGTTTTAAAAAAAGAAAAGTCATGGAAATCATTTCTGTCTGTTTTGCCGTATCCTGGCCGTCGTCTTCTTTGATTCTCATCTCCCTTCGGTGCTCTGTCTGGACTTTCTCCCATTTCCTCTGGTAGAATTAAACCAGACCAACAGGAACAGAAGGAGAAGTTGTGAATGATGACGTTGATTTTCGGCATGTTTTAGATTTGCGTTTGGTACTTTTAGCAGCGGTGGCGGAGGAAGTGAAGGAAGCCGTTCAGTCCATGTCGGCCACTTTCACAGCCATCTTGTTCGCCTCGGCTCTTCTGCCTTGGATGGTTGTTTACAGCACAGGAGATTTCTGGTGCATCGAACTGGTGCATCAAACTGGTGCATTGGGCATGTTGAGGCCAAAAGTCCAGGAAAAAATTGTGTCTTGATAGGCGAGAGATCAGATCCTTAGACGAAGAAAATAGCACAGAGCAAGAGGCTTGTTTTTACCAGGCTTAATTAATCCTGTTCTTAGCTCAGGTAAAATTTAGTGCTAACTGCTTAATTTACCATAAACATTAAAATAAACTTTATATCAAAGTTAAAAAGTGATGTTTACTTTAAACCTCAAGCTTTAAATGCAGCCGTTTAAATCAATGTTGGCTTTTCCCTTAACATAACTGACATAACATTATGTAATGTTTGTTTTAGCACTTACTGTGCTCCGTATTACTGTCTTCAGCAATAAAACCAGCCGGCCAAACGGACTGGACTCCACTGGGGTTGCTAGGTAACGGGCTGGACTCCGCTGAGGTTGCTAGGCAACGGGCTGGACTCCGCTGAGATTGCTAGGCAACGGGCTGGACTCCGCTGAGGTTGCTAGGTAACGGGCTGGACTCCGCTGAGGTTGCTAGGCAACGGGCTGGACTCCGCTGAGGTTGCTAGGTAATGGACTGGACTCCGCTGGGGTCTCTAGGTAACGAGCAGGGATTCACTGCAAATGCTAGGTAACGGGCTGGACTCCGCTGGGTTTGCTAGGCAACAGTGGCTGCTGATTTGTGACATTGCATTCAAGAGGTTTTTGAAACGGGTCATTTTCCAGAAATTAATAAACACCTGTGTGTTTTTTATTTTTTTCTATTTTTCGATTTTCGTTGAGTTGCTATTAGAAACACAAAATCGTGAATTTTATTTCGTCTTTAACTGGTCTAGAGGAATCAAAGGGCCACTGTAACTCTCTGTTAAGTATTTATTCTGGTCTATCACATCGTTTTACTTTCATCCATTTATTGTCATGGAGGTGAACTGTTAAATGTACCATGAGATTGACTTCAGGTCCTTCGTTTCTCCACTTTTTCCTGGCGTTGAAACTCTTCCCAGCGTCCAAGTCTTGTTTCTGGGTTGCCATGCGCTGCCGTCCAAACCCCCTCCGCCCCCCTCGGGCCCTGTGGGAGCTCCGCATGCCGGGGTCACACACTCGGCTGTAACCAGGCGCGGCGCGGGTTAAGCGGCGCAGAGGGGGCCGTTGTCAGGGTCAGAAACGGGGCGTCCGCGGGGCCCCGGCGCGGCGCCCCGCCTGGGCTTTGTCCCCCCCAGAATGGAGGGCGAATAAATGAGTAACTCTAAATGACTTTTTCCCTTTTCTCATTCATGACTTTGAAGCTGTATGATGTAAACGAGGGCCATGCTGGAGGCACGGAGGGCCCCTCTGACCTGCGCTGCCGTCATGCAGCTCCAGCCGGTGTAGCAACCTGCTGCTGCTGCTGCTTCACCCCCAAACCACAAACTCTTCTTCTGCTGATTCTAGTTTTCCTTCTTCTCTGTGGCGGAGGAGAACCAGCAGTCCACACTCAGCCATTCATGAAATCCCCCAACAGGAACCCTGGAATTGAAATGGGAACCGAGTCGTGAAAAATGGAAATGCGTTGACATTTTCATGCCTTGCTCCCCCCTCCCCACCCTATTGTTTTAAAGAAGCTGAAAGGATTCCTTCTGTAATTTAGATAAACATGAGCTCTGGTTTGTAAAGCTTTGATCACAGAGAGAGAGAAAACGTTCCCGCGCTGATGGGAAGAATCTGAAGCTAAAATCTTCAGCATTTCGGTTTCTGGTCAGAGTTACTCCATTCGGGATGTTTTCACTTGGTAGATTTATTTTGACTGGGGGCCAAAATGGCAAAATTTGTTACATTTTCACTCTGCACTGTGTCAAACCAACCAAACCTGTTCCCCTCCTGGCCTGTGGGGGCGCTGCTCCAAGAACTACTGAAGGAAACGACACAAAAACCTGTGAAGAAAAAGTGCAACTTTCGTGTTTTGTCACAAAATATAAACAAAGCTGAAGTGAGATTGCAGGATTTCTTTTGTCTTGGGTAAAAAAATCTATGAGCCATTTCTACTGGTAGCGCTAAGCTAACACATTTGTTTTTGTTGTATTTACCCAGAATGCTCTGTGCTGTAGTCCACTTCCTGCTTTTAGTGCAGTGTCCGGTTCACATATTCAGTCAAACTGAACCAGTTTACTTTTTGGGACTTTCTAAAGTTTGAAGTTTTTATCAGACCGTGTTTTTATCATACCGTGTTTTTATCATACCGTGTTTTTATCATACCGTGTTTTTATCATACCGTGTTTTTATCGCATGGTGTTTTTATCGTACCTTGTTTTTATCGTATGGTGTTTTTATCGTATGGTGTTTTTATCGTACCGTGTTTTTATCGTATCGTGTTGTATCATATCGTGTTTTATCGTACCTTGTTTTTATCGTATGGTGTTTTTATCATACCGTGTTTTTATCATACCGTGTTTTTATCAGACCGTGTTTTTATCGTATCGTGTTTTTATCGTACCTTGTTTTTATCGTATCGTGTTGTATCATATCGTGTTTTTATCGTACCTTGTTTTTATCGTATGGTGTTTTATCGTATGTGTTTTTATCATACCGTGTTTTTATCAGACCGTGTTTTTATCGTATCGTGTTTTTATCGTACCTTGTTTTTATCGTATCGTGTTGTATCATATCGTGTTTTTATCGTACCTTGTTTTTATCGTATGGTGTTTTTATCGTACCGTGTTTTTATCCTATCGTGTTGTATCATATCGTGTTTTTATCGTATCGTGTTTTTATCGTACCTTGTTTTTATCGTATCGTGTTGTATCATATCGTGTTTTTATCGTACCTTGTTTTTATCGTATGGTGTTTTTATCGTACCGTGTTTTTATCCTATCGTGTTGTATCATATCGTGTTTTTATCGTACCTTGTTTTTATCGTATCGTGTTTTTATCGTATGGTGTTTTTATCGTATCGTTTATAATTTGTTGTGATGATTTTACTCCACTTATTGTCTAAATCCTCCCAGAACTGCCTGTTCTGGGAGGATTTGTTGTGGTTTTTAGTTTTTCTATTTTCTCCTCTGTTTGTTCATTGAGATCATCGAAACATCAGGAAGTCTGGAGATTTGATTAAATGCCGTCACTGTGGGCAGATTGGACACAAATCACTTTTTATGTGACTGGTGTCCCAAAGAATCGTATTGCAAATGGATTTATTTTCCAAAGCAGCGTTTGTGTCGGTGCATGCAGCCACATTCACAGTCACATAAAAAAGAAGTAATAAATGATTCCTATCATCACTTTTATCACTGTAACAGTAAAACTTTCAGTCCAAACCCTCAAACACGAGTGTTGAGTTTCCGCTGAACATAAACTTAGAAATAGTTGGAAAATCGGTTTCATCTGAACCCATTTAGTTGTTTAAAGAAACTTTAATCTTCAGTTAAGCAGCTTTTTTGTTTCTAAATTCAAACTTCAACGTTTCTTTGATGTTAAATCAAATCCTCCTCACGTCTCTAAAAATACATTATTGCTAAAGATTAAGATGTTTTATAACCAAACTGGTTACAGTTCATGGATACCATCAAACTAACAACCACAATATTTATGTATACAGACGGATGATGACGGGAACCAGAGAAACTGAGTCAACATGTTCAGATCAATTCAAAATATAAGATCATAAGAATCAGATTCCTTTTTTATTTAGTTGGAGGATAAAACTGATTCTGATTATTGGTCCACCGATTGATCTTTTATAAAGCTCAACTTATCGATTCCGATTTTGGCCGATACCATGTTTTTGTCTGAAATGTTGCTCCATATACCAATAAAGTTACTGAATTGGCAGCAATGGGGCGACTATTAACTGTAAATGTGCAGACATGAGCCGGTCGGCCGGTTTGTCAGTCAAACTTTTCTCAATCAGTGGTTGATTTTTAGACTAACATTGGTGGATCAGATCAGCTTCACATGTAAAAATCGGCCGATTACCGATCTCCTAACATTAAAGAAATCGGCACTGATAAATCGGTGCACCCGTAATTCTGATGTTAGTTTCTATAAATCCGTCTGGTTCTCATAAATCCTGTTTTGTGTTTATGGATCTTATTGTTGTTTAATCAAGTCAGAGTTTCATCTCCTGTACATTTATGAAGAAGTTTGACTGAATCCAGTTTTCTCTGAAGTGGATTAACTGACTCTGTCTCCACTGCCTGGTATCTATAAAGTATTAGTGAAGTTTGCTTTGCCCTGGAATGAGTTGGATGGACCAGAATAAACATCGACTCCAGTAAAGTCAGGATCAGGACGGAGCCTCGTGGAGCATGTTGCCTTTAATCCGTTGATTATCACTAACAGTCGTGGGACAAATTACAAATCCCACCATCAATGGGCTCAACTGGAAAGTGGCACCAGAAGGAAATTACCCCCAGAAATCCAACCAGGAAAAACACAAAGTGCAGCTTTTTCCAGGCAGAAAGTGAAATGAGGCCCATATGTTCGCCGTCAGCCGCCTTGGAACCCGAACGCTGGAGTAAAGTGTAAGAGTCGGGTATTTACTGCTGCTCTGACAGGCAGCCATTAGTGAATTCCCCGCTCAGCGGCTCTTTAGCTGCTTCATTAGAGCCACCCGGGTCCATATGGTCCGCCTGCAGCCGCCGCCTGTTGCCCAAGGTGTTTATTTGTTGCTGATAGGCGGATCAGCGGAGAATCGGGGCCGGAGTTCCTTCCCTAATCTCGCTGGCTGTTTGTGTCTCCAAAGCCATGGAAACTGATACCGGCTCCGTCATGAAAGAGGCTCTCTGGGTGGGACGGCGGCCCGGACAGCTGGGGAGGGGGGAGAGAGAGCGCAGCGTCACCCCAGGGGTCTCCTTTAATCCCTGATAATTCCCAACCGGAGCTGCAGCAGCAGATGCAACATATTCCTCCTCAAGACAATGAAGGAATCTGCTCAGGTTGCCGTTTGCTTCACGTTCCGTCAATAGATCCGAAAATAATCTGATTAATCGCTAAGGCTAACTTTGCTAGCTTGAAATATAGATTTACAAGCAGTTGCTCCTTCTGCCAAACAGTTAAAATGGAAATAATCTGATTTAGTTGCAGCAGAAAACAACAGCGACTCAAGGAAAATGACTCCAATTCATACAGTAAAATATCCAAAAGTTTTACTCAATAAGAGTAAAAAGTATTTGGTGATCAAATTATTTAATATTTAAAAATTACATCATCAGACGGAACAAAATATAAAGTTATGTAAAAAATAAAATTATTAAATTTAACTAAATCAGGATAAATGTCCAAATCAGTTTCTTTCAATAAAAAAACTGATGAAACTTTAACAGAAGCTGCAGGTTTGTGAAGTTTTACTCAGTTTAGTGTAGAAATGCTTCATAATATAATTAATTTAGGAGTAAAAATACTCCTAAAAGTTACTCATATAAATATAACTAGTTGCCACCGAACTCTAAACAAAAGTAGCAACAAACTTGTACAGATTTACTTAACGCGTATCGTTGATGTAAACAGTAACGTTCTGATTCTGTTCGCCGCAACAAACGTGGAAAAACTCGCAGAAAAACCGTTGAAGAATAACTGAAAATCCCTCGTTTTCCTCCTTTCCTCGCACTCTGTGCGTGCGCGCAGTCGTTGCCATATCAACTGACAACAAGTTACTTTTATGCCAAATCTAGTTTTGTTTAAATATAAAATGATGTAATCTGATGATGTCGTAATTTAAACAGAACCTCTAAAACCGTTCGAACAGAATCGGATCGTGACTCTAAAAAAATCAGAATCGCTAAAATGTTCGTATCTGTGCTGAGAAGTCCTCTGAGATGATTCAGATTTTCCCACGTTGACCTCTGCCCCTCCGCTCTCTTTTTAATCTCCACTTTGGGGCTGGACGCCGTGTTTTTTTTCGCGCCGGGTTGTGATATTTTCCCAGCGGCATTGTGAGCTGCCCCGTTTGCATTGTTCCCACTGTTTATCCTCGCTTTCCCCTCTCAGCCTTTTCCCGGCTCCCCGCCGCTCGGATTAAGAAACGGACACAAAAAAAAGTGAGGAAGGAAAAAAAGAGCCAACCATGTCCAAATATTGACTGGGTCTCGGGACGGAGAGGTTTCTCCCAACGCCGGAGCGGCTGAAAGCGCCTCCTTCCTCCTGCCACAGGACAAATATCTTTTAATATTTTAACATTAAAACCACAAACTTTAATGTTTGGCTCTGATATCATGTCAGTCCAACACATAAAAAAAAAAAAGAAAATCTGAAAAGTGAGGCAGGCATTTGCATTTAGCTCCCTTTTACTCTGGAGCCCAGAACCGTATTTAGAAGGACGAGGACTGGAACCTGTTTATATTAAAATTTATCATCAGTGATGGACACAACTATCTACAAAGCTAGCAGCGCTAACTCTAAATCACTAATCATAAGCTTTAGCTGCGTTAGCACTACTAGTATGGGATGCAGCAGAAGCTGAAGCTAATGTGCTATATTAACATGGTATTGAGCGTAAACTAATGCTAAAGCGCTTTACCAACATGCTATTTATCAAAAGCTAAAGCACCACAACAACACAGCATTTAGCAGAAGCTAGAACTAAAGTGATATACTAACATGGGATTTAGCAGAAGCTAAGTCTAAAGTGGAAGCTGGAAGCTATTGCTAATGCGCTATATTAACATGGTATGTAGCTGCAGCTAAAGCTAAAGCGCTCTACCAACATGGTATTTAGCAGAACCTGAGACTGAAATGCTATAGTAATGTGTTATTTAGCTAAGGCTAAAGCGCTACACCAACACACCATTTAGCAGAAGCTAATGTACCGTACCATTATGATAATTAGCAGAAGCTATAGTGCTAAATCCAACCACCGTGTGCTAATGACACCATGTGGTTCATCGTGGTATATCGCCCCCTACAGGGCTAACTGTATCCATTCATCTCAGCTGGATGGAGCTAAATCAGGTCCATCCTGGATAAAACCAGAAGATGGAAAAGAGTTGAGACCCGTTAGGAGTTTTGTCTTCTAAACACACAGAAGGAGTTGACTTGAACGGTTCAGACCAATCCATCCTCATGTCGTTGAATGGTCTAGTCCAAGTCAGGACTGAGAATGTGTGGAAAGACTCGTATCAGATGCAAATTGTGGGTCTGAGCTGTAAATGCAAATGGACGACCCAGTTTTTCTAGATTGTATTTGGGAGAATTTTCCACTCCTTTGTGTTTGTTGACATGAAACCCAGAGAGAGAAAACACAATGCTGTCTGCGGCTGCGATGAGAAAACCGTAGGAAGCTGCTGTGTGTGAGGGGAGGCCGTAACCCGAGGCGTCCAGGCCCAGGAGTCTGGAGGTGGGGTCACACTCCGCCTTTCCACCCGCAGGAAGCGTCAATCTCCAGAGGCATCAAAGGGAGCGCAGTGAATGTGATTTCCTGCCACCGCGCGCTTCACAAACCTCCAGTAAACAGAGGCTTATCTCCCGTTTCATTACAGAGGCCCGCAGCATTATGCCTCCTTCGCCACACTTCATGTTGTCAGGTTGCCCATCAGTTTTGCCCGACATAATCAGAGACTCGACTTTCTGGTCAGGTAAGCTGTGAATTTCACACTCGGCTTTCTGCAGCGGAGGGGCGTCGTCGTCATGAGGCGACACCCCCCTGTCCCTGCAGAGGTCGGCCGCCTGCGACCTCCCCGCCCCCCGACCTCCACACACCCTTCATGCTCTGACTAATAAGGCAAAAGGCCCCAGGCTGCCAGCGAGTGATTGACAGAAACGACTGACTGCTAATAAGAACGGCAGCTTTTATTGCTGCAGTTTGCGGCTCTGCGGACACGTTAACAACCAGAACAACTTCTTACTGTTTAATTTTATTGAGGTTTTTAACTGGCTTTACACTAAAAAAACATGCTGTATTTGCCAAAAATGAAATGAAAGGAATCATTACTCACAGAAAAAACAAATTAAGTCAGTTTATTTCCCAGTGTCTGTGTGACAAAAGACAAAACAAACTAATAAAGCTTTTTAAAAGCTTTAAGGTGGAACACTTTGGTCTAAATTTGGTCTTAAATTGGATTTTGATTAAACGTAAAACACAGAAGAGCTTTGCAAATAATTAAATATCTAAGAAATGACTTGGAGGTTATTTGTTTAAATAAAACAACATTAAAAGAGTGTGCATAATCCACATTTAATGGTAAACAAATTATTCTTAATGAAAAAATATTGTCATTTTCTAGTTCAAAGTATTTCAGCAAATAAATGTAATTTCCTACCAAATGTTATCTATAAATATTAACTAGCAAAACTCAGCACATTAGCTTGTGAGTGCTAACGCTGCTAACATTAATAAAAAGATTATAAAGCACTAAAGTTAATAACTTGAATATATAGTTTATTTTTATGTTAGTGGTAAATAAACTTTAGTTAGCCTGAGTAACATTTAGAACTGATAACATTTACTAGCTGGCAAATGCTAATGCTGCTAATGCTGCTAATGCTAAAATAAACATTAGGTAACGTAATTAATGTTAACGTAAACATTACATATTTATTAGTTGTATTAACATAGTCACATTTAGAATAGCATTTCCTAGCATATGAGAGCTAACTATGCTAACGCTAACAGTGATCACTAATTTATCTACCTTTATTTTAATGCTAATGGTGAAATAAACATTATTTAGCTCAGTTAACATTCAGACCTGAGAACAGCTTTTACTAGCTTATGAATGCTAACGATGCTAACGCTAACAGTTAACACTAATATATCTATCCTTATTTTAATGCTAATGGTGAAATAAACATTATTTAGCTCAGTTAACATTTAAAGCTGAGAACAGCTTTTAGTAGCTTATGAATGCTAACGAAGCTAATATTAAAATAAACAGCCATTCTGTCAGGCTTTCTTCAAGGGCAGCTAACATTTTTAAATAACCTTAAAAATTCACCCACAACGCTAAAAACGTCAATCACCAATATATTTACTATAATGCATATAATCTACTGCAGGAAACTAACGAGTTCAATTAACTACCCAACGTAAAAACTCTCCATGCTAACCAGTAGAAGGTGGTTAGCATGAAGTTCTGAAATTTTAATAGTTTTAATATAAAAACCATCCAGAAAGCCCAGAATAAAAATCACATTCTTCGTAATAAGAGAGGCGAGATTTGTGGATCATGACTGAATTTATTGGATTGAAAGTTATCAGAGACTTGGAGTCTCTTTGCCGGTACTTTTAATTTGTTTTTATAATGAATTATGAATTATAATATTAAATCTCGGATTTCATTTAGCCGTATATTATCCTCTGAAGACTTTATATTTCCCCGCTTCCATTTCCTGTGGTTTGGATCCATTTGGACTCATAATATCTGAGACATGATGATCAAACTAAATCAACCCTTGAGTGAACTCCACTGATAGATGTTGCTTATTAAGGCAATGAATCGATGGTTTTCTACTCTAGACTATAAGAAATGCGTATAAAACCACTTCTAATCTTTGATGTTGAATTCAGCTGGTCAGTAGAAAAGCCTCCAAATTTGGTCAAACTCCCAAAGCCGCTGCTTACAAGAATGTTTGTTGAACTAATTTGTCAAAGTTTCCAAGGACTCGTTGGAGTTCAGTTCCTGGAATTTGCAAAGAAGATGCCACAGAGCTGAGAAAACGATGCCTCGATGCGACCCATTGTGTCCAGATGTGAAACAGTTTGGCTTCTTCAGGTCTAATCTCTGCACAGAGCCTCACTTTTTCCTGCCGTTTTAATCTTAGTGGGGGCTTCTTTGTGTACTCTGTTAAATGCGAGTGGTGAAATGGCATCCCCTGTGTCTTTGTAGGCACCGGTGAGGGTATTAGCAAAGAGGCTCTAAGGGGCTTAAGAGGTCAGTCTTCCCTTTGTGTGGAGACACAAAACACTTCCTGTGGGACCCTTCACCCCTCTCTGTTCCTCACTCAGAAAGCCAAGCCCTGCCTGACCATTCACATTAATCAGCCTTAGCGCCTAATGACTGCAGGAAAGCCTCTGAAAAGTGCTTCGAAAAAAGGTCCTAAAGAGCCACTAAGCTGCTAACAGACTGGCCACAGCTGATGCTGTTTGCAGGGCATCACTAAGCATCAAAGATAGGCGGCTGGGGGCTCATCCGTCCCTACAGCTCCTCTTTAATCCCCACTAAATCTAATCTAAAACTTGAGCTGAGGCTCTTTCAGTCTCCTTGATGCATGAAGGTGTTCTTACAGGTAACCGAGCCACGAGGAGACTTCCGATGCATCAAGAAGGTTTCGTTATAGATCCTTTACCAATAAGGACGACTTCAATACACCAAGAAGTTTTCTGTATAGGTCACTGCCCTATGATGACAACTTACAGAAAGAAGTGAGTTTATGTACTGAATCTGAATGACAGATTCAGTACATAATGAAAGTTCCCTCTTCTGTCATTTACCAATAAGGTCCCATTTGATGCACCTAGAAGGTGATTTTATACCTACAAAGACCAAGAAGTTGTCTTTTATAGGTCACTGCTCTATGATGATGCATCACCAAGATGCACTTTTATGCACCTGGGCTATTAGGATGTGAATCGAAAAGTGTTTTCTTTGGTATATTACCCAGAATGGCACCTTCCACACCATTAAGAAAGTTCTCCTTTAAAACATTAACCAATAAGGACCCATTCATTGCATCTAGTAGTTGTCTGTATAGGTCACTACCCTATAGTGACGCTACAGAGCTGCACTTCTACGCAACTGGGTTACAAGGATGGAAAGTATTTTTTTGGTATATTACCCTAAATATACCAAAAAAGAAAGTTAATTTTTACATCCTTTACCAATTAGGATCCATTCAATGCATCAGGTGGTTATATTTATAGGTCACTACTCTATGGTGACATATTTAATACATCACAAAGATGCAACTGGCCTATAAGGATGTGCATCGAAAAAAGTGTGTTTCTTTGGTATATTACCCTAAATGACACCTTCCATACATCAAGAAAGTAAATTTTTACGTCATTTACCAATTAGGACCCCTTTGATGCATCAAGAAGTTGTCTCTTATAGGTCACTACTCTATAGTTACATCTTAGATACAGCACAAAGATACACTTTTATGCAACTGGGCTATAAGGATGTGCATAGAAAAAGGTGTGTTTTTTTGGTAAGTGACCCAAAATGGGACTTTCTATTATTCATGAAAGTTTCCCTTTATGTCATTCACCCCTTACAACCTGTTCAGTCCATCTAGAACACATATGTCAAAGTCAAGGCCCGCGGGCCACATCCGGCCCGCAAATCAATTATCTATGGCCCCCTGAATGATATTTAATTACTATGAGAACCGGCCCGCAAGCCAGAGCCGCCCGCTCGTGTTTTGCCCGCAAACACTACATTTCCCATAATGCAACGGTAGCCCGCGAAGTGACTACAGCGCGCCCAAACGGCTTCATTATTCATTATTCAGAGACACACCCCGAACATTGATGAACTTGTACAAAAGATGAGACACCTCCAAGTATCAGGCTCAGCCTCAGACAAGTGAGCATCACAGAGCAGTAACGTATTTTCAGTTTATAAGTTTCAGTTAAATTTTTACATTTGTTTCTACAAGACGTGATTTTTCTTTGAATGAAGTATTGTTTTGTCTGTGTGCCATATATTTTTGTATTTTATTTTATTTTTTTGTATTTATTTTTCAGTTGAATGGATTCAGGTAAAATTGAAGAGCCATGAGAAAGAATACAACTGATTTGATTTATTTTTTTACTTTACTATTTGAAAGCAGTGATCGGTAGGATCATAGAGCAGCACAGTAATGCATTTTCAGTTTATAATGCATGCACTTTGATTTATGCATTTATCTTGATATTAAGAAACATATTTTGTTTTAAAAACAATTAAATTTGTTGCTGTTTGCCTCTTGAAAAATGTTTTCCCTTGAAGTTACTGACAGAGCCATAACAAAATATTGCTTTATTCATTTAATCGTTAAATAATACACTCTGTTAGGTCTTGGTTCAATAGGCTATGTGCAATCATTTCAATATGTTTTAATAAACATTAAACCAGTCCGGCCCTCGGCTTGTAGCAAATTTGTTTTTTTGGCCCTCTGTGTATTTGACTTTGACATCCCTGATCTAGAAGATGTTTTTATAGGTGACTGACTTGGACTTTTGCTCCTTTGCCATTTCATACAGTTAAAGTTTTCAACTCTCTAAAAGTAGCTCGTCTTTCGCCGCAGGACATTTTGTACTGACTGACGTTAGCTGGGTTGATGGAAAACTTTTAAAACTGGAAATAATTCCTCAAACTCACAGGACAGTTTTGTTGTGGTGTTTTGATTTTTCTGAAAATGAGTTAAAAGTTAAATGGAAACACGTTTACTGAGTAAATTCTGGCATTGGAAACATTTTTCTGCTCATATCAGCCATTTGCACCATCTGACATTAACACACTTTCTGTATCCTGGTTGATTCCAAACATGGTGGATGGAAAAACAACTAATTCACATTTTCTCTTTTGTGAAATTTCTGGAAGAATTGAAATCTGAATTTTATAAACAACTCCTTTGGGTATGAAAGGATCAATGAGACGCTTAATACAGGAAATACTTGAATTTCTGCCTTCTGCTGTTTGGGTTTGTGTTGGTCTGTGAGGTTTGAAAATGGATTTTATTCTCTACCGATTCAAGAATGAAAACGAGCCAAATAGCCACTTTGGAAGCAGCTGGATTAAATATGCTAATACAAAAAGGAGCAAACTGCGAGTAATTACCTCCATAACGGGTCATTTCTACCTGTTACGGTCAGGTTTTCGCAGATGCTTTGAGTTTACAATAGTTTTCTGTATTTTACTCAAAATGCAGTACGATTTGGCGAGTACCAATATACGTTTTTTATCAATTTATTTAGAGTAAATGAATATTTTAAATCAGCCACCTTCTGGATGTTTCATCAAGCATTTTCTGCTGTAAGTAAATATAGTTTTATGACTAATAAATCCCGTCAACCACAGTGGATTTGTTGTTATAATTTGATCTGGGGTCATAAAATGTCGGTTTTTAAATCAGGATCAGATCCACAATCAATAAAAACAGAACAATCCAAAGTTTTGGGAACATGATGTGCAGCTAAGTTGTGGCTTCTTTTTTTTTTTTAACGATTTTTGTCAGTTTATCTCCCTTATTCTTGAAAACACAGACAGTAAATTGGCTCAGAGTTTTTAATCCTGCTGAATGATTCAGATATTTTCTTTCAAGCGTCATTGAGTCCAATCTTGGACCTCAACTTTTAGCTGCTTCTGCGTCCAATTCGTCAGTTTTTTCCCTCTGAGAGGGAAAATCTTTGCTGTCTCGTCTGGTTCGAGTAAAACGGAGGTAATGGGGATAAACCGGGGGTCACATCGTTCACAATTAGCGCTTGATTAAAAAGCCAAATCCTGATCATTCTGACAGCTTGGGCCCGAGAGCGAAAGTTTTCTGGAAGTGGAGGAGTGTTTGTCAGCGCGGCTTTGGAGCGACGCCTGAAGCTGAAAGCGCGCAGACCTTCTCGCCTGATGCTTAATGGCTGCTGACTTGTAGCTTTCTGTGTTTCTTGGAGGGAAGCTGATGTGGGAGTTTCCCAATGAATCAGGGTGACAAAGCTCTGGACGAACCAAACGAACCAAAACCTCTCGGATGAAGAAGCGTCTTTTAGTTCCAGACTTGTGTAACTCCTCAGGTATGAACCGTTTTTTTGTTTTCAGATTAAGTAAATCTGATTTATCAGCAGTTTGTTCCCTGAACTTGTCCGGACCTTCGTTCTGTTTCCTCATGTTGGGTTTCTGCTCACTTTGTGCTCTGGGACCCATGAAATATTCAAAAAGCTGTTTGTGATCTTTGACAAACCTTCACACGCAACCAGGAGAAATCCAGGTCACGGCTTCAACACCGGGGTCGACTTTCCTTTTCTTTTTTTAAATTTGCTCCTTCGTTTAAACGAATCCCCTCCTGGACAGAATTACTGTAATAAAAATGTATTTTGGACAGTTAAACTTAACGGGTCATTAATTGTAACCCCTGACTCAGAACATCTCTGTCTTCTCCCTTTTCCTACGGAGGCGTGCGGCGCGGAGCGGCGGCCATTTTCCAGGTTCGACTCCATCTTGTTTGAGGGAGTAAAAGTAGGTTAAGAATCTCGGGACGTCAAACGAACGTCTCCTAATCTGTCCTGATCCGACGGATGAAAACCTGCGCCGTCGGTTTTGGTCTTTTGTGTCGTTTAGGAGGCGCTGAAGTCAAATTGAGTCGAAATCTGTAACGGTTTTTATTTTAGGTATTTACAAGTAAAATAAAACATTTGAATGACTGAAACGTCACTCAACTTCAGAAAAATGTTAGTTTTTAGTAGAAAATATTTATCTGCTTCTGTTGATAATTTAGTTTAATAAAAAAAAACTGATGATGAAATACTGAATAAACTTTAACAATCCTTAATTTTACCTTTATTTTTTTTTGATTAACGTTTTCAGTTCTCAAATTAATTGAAACATTTTGATGTAACTTTATCTTTTATTTGTGGCTGAAAATCACTCAGGTTTATTAAGCTGCTTATAGAAACATTTTAATATAAATCTCAGGTCTAAAAGTGGTGAAATTTAGATTTTAATTTTAAAAAAAAAAAACCTTCAAGTAACAATATTTAGTTTCCTAATTCTGATTAAACCTTTTTTAAACCGTTTAATCAGTTTATATATATATATATATATATATATATATATATATATATATATATATATATATATATATATATATATATATATATATATACATATAAAAGTTTATCTTTTCATCAGTGCTCATCTCTGATTTTATCAGGGTTTATTTTATGAATATTTGCTAGAATTTATTTACGTTTATTTGGAAATTTTGTTTCTGAACAAAAATTGTAGATAAAAATAATAATTTCTACAAAAAAAACTTTGTTTTGGATCAAGTTCAATGTCAAATGTGTATGAAAATAGTGAATAAAATTTATGGCTAATAGAAGAAAAGTCCAGTTTAGTAACTTATTATGTAAATGAATAAAGAATAAACTACACTGGAGCCACTAAAATAATGAATTTTATTAATTATCTATTTATTTATTTGACATTAATCAACATCATTTAATGTAAATGTGTCCCAGTTTGCAGTTAAATCCAGTGTTTATAAATAAAAGCAAATTAAAAGTCAGTTTTCACCAAAATGTAAATAAATATTCACCAGTTGCTCAAATTTTAGATTTTTGTAATTGTGAAAACAAAAACTTTTATACAAACTGAACTTATGTTATTAAATCTCAAAATAACAGATAAAAACTTTGAAGTTTGGGATCCGGAGAGTTTTTACCTTTTTCCTCTTTCATAATTTGGACATTTTTGGATGAATTTTGCTACAATTTTAAAATGTTATTATTTCCTTTTTTTTTCATTTGTCTTAAATTGAACAAATCAAATAATTATCATGTTGATTTGTTTACAAATGTGTAGAAATTTCAGTA
This sequence comes from Poecilia reticulata, assembly GCF_904066995.2. Lineage (NCBI taxonomy): Eukaryota > Metazoa > Chordata > Actinopteri > Cyprinodontiformes > Poeciliidae > Poecilia > Poecilia reticulata. Next base: position 32,179,805 of record NC_088841.1, read on the forward strand.
GAAAAATTTGGCAAACCTAAAAAGGTTAAAGGTTAAAGGTCACTGTAGTGAATATTGGAGCAACGTTTACATTTGGTGACTTTTAAAACGGTTTGATTTAGGGCCGTTGTAAACGAATATTTAGTAATCGAGTAATCTATCGATTATTCTTACGATTAATCAATTAATCAATTAAAATTTTTTATAAAATAAACTATTGGCAAATCTGCAACAACACCAGTTAGTCCAGATCAGTCCAATATCTCCATTTTGAGCATCCCTAACAATTAAATGTTTGTAGTTTAGAAAGTTTACTTGTAACAGTAGTTTGCTTTAACCTGAAGAAAAGTTATACTAAGATATTAAATTATATTCAAATAATATATTCAAATATGCTTATAAAAATGTCTATACTCCAGCTTTTAGTTTATGTATTTATCTTCAGTGAGTAATACACATACACGTAAAACAACTAAGTAAACAACTCATTTAACTGTTTAACATTTTATTGATAATAACAATGCAATAACATTAAACCTCCAGTAAAGTTTCAAATCAGTAGTACAGCAAATCTCTTGCTTTTTTTGTTCTAAAGTTCAAACAGAAAAGATAAAGAAAATACTTGATTTAAAAATAAAACAAGTTTAGTCACAATAGTAAATACTGCATTTTATACAATATATTTTAAGTCTAAGGTGCAACAAATATAGAATTACTACAAAATATGAATCAAAAATGTCTAATTCATACATAACAGTAGCGAGAAGAAAAAAGATTGTAACTTTTCAGGATGGAAAGACACCAATAAATAAATGCTTTTCAGCTTATGCCTGTAATCTGTTGCTGCGTATTTTTATTAACAAACTTACATTAAGTCCTGCATAATTTCTCTCAGTTCCACCCTCACATACAATTTACACTACACCCGGTTAAGTAACCGCTATGTTTACGCGGTAGATGTAACGTTAGCAAAATAATGTGCCTCAATTTACATCTATATATTATCACAGAACGTAGTTAGCAGAGAGAACATAAACGTTGCCTGTTGGCCACCGTGTACGAGTTGGACACACGTAGCGGCTGTTTTCTCTTCAGATGCTGCAACATTGATGTCGTTTTGTTGCGGTTCGCAAATTCTGCTTTGCAGTGGATGCATTGCGCTGTGTTGTCCTTTCTGTTTAGCCTAAAATGTTCCCAAACTTTTGACATTTTTTGTCGCTTTCGGGGTTCTTTCCCCTTCTGAGCATTCTCCGGTTCCCTCCATAGCTACAAACTTAGCACATGTGCTCCAGGCGCTAACGGAAGTGGTAGCGTTGTGCAACACAAAAACCCTCCGGCTAGACCAGTGTGCTGCGTGTTTAACAGCATTGCTTATAAACGTCTTTATTCATGTAATGTTTACATTTGACTTAGTAGCCAAATAACCTTATAATTACGTTTTTTTATAATAAACTTTAGAGCTTTAGACAAATCAAACTAGGGCTGAAACGATTAATCGAGTAACTTGATTACAAAAAAAATCCTCGAGGAAATTTATCTGCCTCAAAGCTTCGCTAAATTTTATTGTATTGTAATGAAAATAGTTTTGGTCCATCTGTGGTTCTGCTTAATTAATTAAGTTTATTTGCATAAACCATTTCAGCAGTTCAAAGAGCTTCATTCAAACAACGACGGAGAAACAAACTTTACGTTTAGTTCAGCGTCGTCGTCATAAATTTTATCGGCAAACTGACAAATTTCTGTGTTGCGTAAATTTGAACGATACGTTAGGAGCAAAGAGAAATACTGAGTTTGAATGTAGAGACTCGTATTCGTGTTTATGACACCAGTTTTCCAAACTTTTGGGGCCAAAATCCCCAGATTGAAAGTCCAAAATGAGCATTTTTACCAAAACCATTTGACATTTACTTTGATTTTTTACATCCATTTAACCTTTTGGGACAATTATTTACCATTTTCCTGCTTGGTTTTGGTTCATTTCCAGATAAAAAATTATAATTTCTTTTCCAGCCTTTGTTGCGAGTCGCCCAGCTGAGAAGCTGCTGGAGCGACTCAATGCTGCAAAACCACAAAATCTACCAAGTATTTTTGGTCTAGTCCAAGTTTCTCTGTAGTCTTGAAATGAGAAAACTCGACTTATAAGTAACTTTTCATGAAGATATAAGAGCTTGTTTAAAATCAATATTTTCTTTTAAAAAGTTCTGGTTCTAATTGCAGATTATTTAACTTTGATAAAATGTTATAAATCTGCCAGTGGAACCAGAACTTCTCTGTCAGTATTAAGGAACCAGAATAAAACCAGCTCCTCTGTCTTGTTTTAAAGTTACTTTAGTGTTATTTTAAGAATGCTGACATGTTTGCACTGGAAACTAGAAATACTTGGTGAGATTTTGTGTTTTTGCAGTGATGCTATGATGACGATAATGTAGTAAAGTTTTAATTTAAGACACAAACTGTATGTGGAAATCCTACAATTAGTGTCCATTTCAGCTGCACGGCCAAATTTGCACCATTCCACGGGCCACATACGGCCCCTGAACCGCGTGTTCAACAGCGCTGTGCTACAGGAAAGCTCCTGTGTTTGGTTTTACTCCCAGTGTTCCCAGTTCCAGTCTGTCCTGACCTACTAACACATTGCTGGTGCCGCCGCCGCCGCACTGTTAGCATTAGCATTAGCCTCGGTCCCCTCCTCCTCCATGTCTTGGCTCCATCGGGGCCCGGAGTTATTCTAGTGCATAATTGATGGAGGAGTTAGAATAGCGGAAGTAATGCGATGAGAGGGTGCAGCCAGGCGGAGCGGGGCATCGCGTGCGGCGGCCTGCAAACATTGCAGGGGACGAGAGGAGGGCATCTGGCGTAACAGGTCGCCATCTTGGCCAATCGCGACCCTGCTCTCCTCCACCAATCACGCGTCTCCACTGGAGCAGAGTACTACGTCCTCATGTTTCTTTATTTTGGTGGTTTTTAAGTTTCAGATCGTTAGTTTTTGGTTTCTTTAGGTCGGTTTTTTTGGGGGGGTTTTCAGAGCCAACATGGCGGATATCACACAAAGAGAAGCTAACGGCTAAACAAGCTAACATTGTCTGATAACCTGCCTTCACGGCTGCAGAGACACGGAGCGGCTCGGCAGGCAGCAGGTCAGAGAGGAAAAACTGATTTCACAACAAAAACATTAAAACAACAACAAGTTTTTACACTTTGGAAAGTCAGAAACTCAGTCATGAGGCTGTAATTTCCACCGTTTGGCTCATTTCACTGAAAACAGATTTTAGTTTTACATTTAAAGAATCAAATACGTGGGTTGTTCTCAAACATTATTTTTAATTTAAAGTTTTTTTTATATAAATTATTACACTATTTTATGTTTTATTGTTTAGCTTTACAGTATTTAATTTTTTTTAGAAATAATATTATTAATAGGAAATAGGTTTTTTTATTTTCTTTATTTCATATTTTGGAATAATTTGACTTTTTCTTATTATTTTACCATACCACTATCATGTTCAAGATAAAGTTAAATTAATTGTTCCATATTATTTTTAAATATTTTTATTATTCTTATTTTTAATGACTTATTTTTATTGTTGAAACAGTTATTTTTACTTTTTTTAATCAACTTGATTTATTTCTCCTTTTTAAAAACAACTGTAATTTATTCTTATATTTATTTCTGAATTGTTTCATCTTAATCCCAAAGAAAATGCTAAAAAGTTTATCATCCTATCAATAAAACCAAGTGGATCATTTCTTCTGGCTAAAAGTTTGTTGAGGAGAATCAATTAGAAACTTGTTTTCATCACTTCGTTTCCTTCCCGGTTCGTCTCTAACGAGGATTTATTGCCGGCAGAGAAAGTTTTGAGCTGCTGGGCTCTCCGTAGTGAAAGCAGTGAGTTCCGTGGAGCTTCGTCTCGTCGTCGGCTGAAAACCTCGGATCCGTCCAAGCGGAGCACTTAGACCCGGAGCGAGCCTATTAACTGCAGCTCATAAAGATGTTTTATTTGTTTCCTGAGTGTGCCGGATGCTTAGGTCTCCATCAGAAACCTTTATGACTCGCTGCTCATATTTCTGTCTCTGGACGGAGGTGAACATTAAGTTTTAGTGGACTTCAGTCTGGTCACAGAAAGTTCACTGACTGCAGAGTGATGCTGCTGGTCACATCAGGATGTTTTTAATGGCTGCTGGAATAAAATGTCTGACAGATCAATAGAAAAAATATTTAAAATGATTTTAATGGTACATTATAGATAAATTATGTTTCACTTTAAAAATGGAATTTTCTGAAAAAGTAATAAATTACGTACGTAAATAGTTTCCACTTGGATTTTTCATTTAAAATGTTTGATACAGAAAATAAACTTTTAATGTGACGGTAATGCAAGAAAAAAGTAAAATATTAGAATAACTAAAAGATCAATACAGTTAATTAATAAGTAAAAAAAAATATAGGATGAACTAAGAAATCAATTTTTCACTCTGGTGTAATTTGTAAATATATACACGATAAATCAAGTTAATAAATAAGCAAATATGTAATAAAGCTTAAAAAACAAACTAATAAAAATACTTAAAAACTGTATTTCACGATGGCGTAATTTGTAAATATCTTATTTTTCTTCAATCGATGATGAAGCTCTAAAACTTTAAATGATAATTTAAGTTAAAAAGTAAAAATGTAATTTGGTAAACAGCTCAAACGAAGAAAAATATAAATAAAAGTAGAAAACTATTTTTTACAGGCGTCATTTGTAAATATTTTATTATATTTTTAGTCGTTGAAGATGCATTAACTTCCTCTATAAACAAAATTTATTGTTTTATCCTGTTTTCTGTTTTCTTTAGTTATAAAAAAAAAACTTAAAGATTGTAATAATAAATAATAAAAATGGTAGATTTTATTTAAAATGCTCTTTTTATGTCGATATCTCATGAGTTGAAGATTATAATGAAGGTTTTTATTTTTCTAATATTCAACGTAACATTGAAGAAATAATAACCGAAGCAAATGAAATAAATTTAATCTATTGAAAACATATTAAACGCAGCAGAATCTGTGATTATTTCACGTTTTCATTCAAACTTCATCAGACATTTTGACCCACATGTAGCAGGAAAGTAAATGTTTTAGCTGCTGCTGTGATGTCATCGAGAGAGAGAGAGAGAGAGAGAGAGAGAGAGAGAGAGAGACGCATCAGGCTGGAGATGCTCCTGTGGTCACATGATCTCCTTCCAGCAGCTTCAGACACGCGATGCTCAGGGGGGTTGGAGGAGCCGCCGCCGTACGGAGGTCCAACCCGCTCCAAACTTTGCCCAGCAACCGAGCCGCTCGCTCACGGTTGACACACTTTCTCACCTGAAATGTGTTTAAAATGTTCAAATCTGCTTAATCATGACTGACTAAATTACACAAAGTCGTCCAAAAATCGGTTTGCTACCAAAAAAAAAAAAAAAAGCTAATTCAAGCCACCGTTTTTCAAAAATAAACAGGTCGAGATCCAACCAATCAGGTCGATTCGTAGTCGTTTGGTAGCCAATAAGGCGCGAAGCAGCTGAGCCCTGATTGGCCCTGGGAGCCCGGATAACCAAACGCCAGCGAGGAGATAATGATGATGATGATGGCCTGAAGGAAGCCAGGCTGGTTTAATGCGACGTGATTAGCCGTTGCCGTGGCAGCAGCGTGTTGCCGTGGCAGCCGCGTGTTGACGAGTTCGGTCACTATGAGCTCCGACGAGGAGGACAGGAAAATCAGCTTTCTGTCATTTATCTGCCATGAATATGAAACATCTGGACAGAAACTAAAGGGTTAAATACGATTTTATTCAGATTTTAAATATAAAACTTTTTTTTAAATTCACAAATTAAAAAAACAATTAAAATGATGTCATAGTTTCAGTTTATGATACATTTTTAAAGTTTGTTTATTATTAATTTGAATTCTTGAAACTTTTCAACTGGAATCTTGTTGGTAAAAAATTCCAGTTAAACTTTGTAATATTTGTGAAAATTCCTCCTTTTTCTTTTTTCGGTAAAGTTGAAGCGTTTGCATAAACTATATAAAATATATGTCCAATCATCACCTAAAATCTGAAATATCAGTTTTGATACAGAACTTTTAAAATGTAAGTAAACAATGAAGCTGAATGAAAGTCAAATAAATTGGTGGAAATTCTGCAAAAATTCTGCAGAAATTTTAAAAAGCAAACTATCCTTTCAATTGTTCAGTCAAAATCCAACAATCTGAAATTGCAATTCCAGATAATTAGCTGAATATTTAAATTTTTTTCTTAAAAGGATCTTTGTGAGCAAAATGTTTCTGAATTCACTCAAATTTTTTAAATTATTTTAAAAAATTACTAAATATTTTCCCATCAGAGGTTTAGTTCTTTGGTAATGTTGTCAGTTTGAAGTTCAATAAAAGATGATTTACAGTTAAATATCTTATTTATTTTGTAGTTTTCAGTTACACATGCTTTGTTTCTTAAAAAGCACAAATAAAAAATGTTGAATCTTTTTTTTACATTCAAACATTTTCCTAATGTTAAAACTTTGTAATAAAAGTTTGTGGAAAAAAAGTGAAATATTTGAATTTAATGTAAACATCTTTAAAATATAATCTGGAAATTAAAGTTTCCAAAATGATCACATGAACTTTTCCACTCTTTTATTCTGAAATTCGCCCCGTCGTTCCTCCTGTTCGCTCTTTGACCCAGTTTTTCTCAGATCTGGCTGTAACGTCTCGTCTGCGTCGGGTTTAATTCGCCGCCGGTTCTGCGGCTGCAGGCCCGTTTCACCCGCCTGGACTGTGGTGGGATCTCGCGCCGCGCATGGCTGCACACACACTGTGCAGACTGTGTGTCGCATGTTTATCCTGTAAGTCAGATGTTTGATCACAATTTGTGATTAATCAGCCGTGAGAGCTTTTGAATTGAGTGCAGCTTTTCGTGTCGGGGAGCTGCAGCCTAATCCGTCGGGCCTTTTCTTCAGGCGCGTCGTGACACGGAGCTGCTGGTTCCTCTCTGGGGTCGCAGGTGTTTCTGCCGAGCGTCTGATTTGCTTTTCCTGCTTCTAAAAGTCAAGAAGGAGAAAGAAATGATGCAAAAACCCCAGAGAAATTACAAAAGTGCAGCTTTCGGTTTGTCTCCTGACGCGTAGGAAGCATCAAACCCATGGAGGAAGGCGCTCGGTCAGGGAGAGCAACATTTAACGTAGCTTACGCAAGGAGACACGGTGTTGGTAGCATCATGCTGTGGGGGCCGAGATGGAGCTATAAGCTCTAAATGTCTTAAGACAAGCTAAGATGGTCATCGACATACAGCCAGAGATGCAATTAAAGGGTTTACATTAGAATATATTAGAATGGCCTAGTCAAAGTCCAGACCTAAGAAAATGTGTTTGCCTGTCACATTAAATCACATTGAAGTTTGTGGTTTTAATGACAAAAACAAAGTAAAACAGTAAAACTATCAGGATTGTTTCTTTTAGCTTGTTAACGTTAGTAGGACTGCAGATGCTAATTAGCTTTAGCTATAATTTGATGTGGCGCCTCGAATGGTGACATTTATGTTTCCCCTTTTAAATAAAGTTAACATCACATATAATGTTTATAATTAGCAATTTACGGTTAGCGCAGCTAACGTTACATTTTAGCTACTGATTAAATAAAGTTAACATCACATATAATGTTTATAATTAGCACTTTGCGGTTAGCGCAGCTAACGTTTTAGCTAGTGATTAAATAAACTTAATATCACCTAGAATGTTTATAATTAGCACTTTGCTGTTAGCGCAGCTAACGTTTTAGCTAGTGATTAAATAAAGTTAGCATCACATATAATGTTTATAATTAGCACTTTGCGGTTAGCGCAGCTAACGTTTTAGCTAGTGATTAAATAAACTTAATATCACCTAGAATGTTTATAATTAGCACTTTGCAGTTAGCGCAGCTAACGTTTTAGCTAGTGATTAAATAAAGTTAACATCACATATAATGTTTATAATTAGCACTTTGCGGTTAGCGCAGCTAACGTTTTAGCTAGTGATTAATGGTTTTCACACGTCTGTAACCGGATTTGTTAGTTAAGTTACCTAAATAAATGCAACTACTTCCATGAAACTCTGTCGCTCTTGATGTTTTTGAACACGTTCTTTGTTTTAGACTCAGAAGCTCAGCTGGTTCAGCTCGGTTCTGACTGAAGCGCGTCGGTCGGAGCCTCTCAGCATGGCGCGTCCCGGCCTTCACCGCTTCCTCCCCACAAACTGCCCCGCTTTTGTTGCGGCGGCAGAATGGATTCGACGCGTGTGAAGCCGAACGTGGTACCAGGAGCCCGGATCCCTTTATCTGCCGGTGTTCTCACGGGGCGAGTGAAAAACCGGCCCTTTGTGTCCGGGGAGAAGAGCCTTCCTTCCTCTGACCTCATGGCTGTGCGGCGTAATGTCAAAAGGCCCCAGCGGTTGGTGAGGCCAGGCCGCACCCACTGCGCTGAAGCGCCGCTCATTCCTGCGGAGGAGGGAGAAAAAAGCTCCTTGTAAACAAATGTTTGGATCCCACATGGTGGACCGCCACTAATTGGACCTTGGCTGCCTCAAACCGGCGGTTCTGCCAGTCCAGAAAGTACATTTTCTGTTCGCTGCCCCCTCTGAACCAAACTGCTGCTTTCCAATTAGGCGAGCGCGTTTTGGCATGAGCAGGTTTCACATGCGGAGCGTCGGAAGAGACGTGAGAGGCAAAGAGGAGGAAAACACTGGAGAAAAGGAAAAGGGTTTATCAGCAGAGTGGAAAACAGACACGATGATACCAGAATATAGTCACAATAATGTGGAAATACAGAGAAAATAACAGAATATAGTCACAATAATGTGGAAATACAGAGATAATAACAGAATAAAGTCACAATAATGTGGAAATACAGAGAAAATAACAGAATAAAGTCACAATAATGTGGAAATACAGAGATAATAACAGAATAAAGTCACAATAACGTGAAAATAAAGAGATAATAAGAGAATAAAGTCACAATAATGTGGAAATACAGAGATAACAGAATAAAGTCACAATAATGTGGAAATACAGAGATAATAACAGAATAAAGTCACAATAATGTGGAAATAAAGAGATAATAACAGAATAAAGTCACAATAATGTGAAATAAAGAGATAATAAGAGAATAAAGTCACAATAATGTGGAAATAAAGAGATAATAAGAGAATAAAGTCACAATAATGTGGAAATAAAGAGATAACAGAATAAAAGTCACAATAATGTGGAAATAAAGAGATAATAACAGAATAAAGTCACAATAATGTGGAAATACAGAGATAATAACAGAATAAAGTCACAATAATGTGGAAATAAAGAGATAACAGAATAAAGTCACAATAATGTGGAAATACAGAGAAAATAACAGAATAAAGTCACAATAAAGTGGAAATAAAGAGATAATAACAGAATAAAGTCACAATAATGTGAAAATAAAGAGATAATAAGAGAATAAAGTCACAATAATGTGGAAATAAAGAGATAACAGAATAAAAGTCACAATAATGTGGAAATACAGAGATAATAACAGAATAAAGTCACAATAATGTGGAAATAAAGTGATAACAGAATAAAGTTGTAATAATATGAGGATTAAATCATCATAGCTCCAGAATAAAGTGATGTCAACCAGAATAGTTGTAATAAAGCAAAAATAAAGTCATAATAGCATGAAAATAAAGTGACTTTACCATGTTATCTCTTATAAAATTAAAACATACTGAAAATATATATATAAAATCTTTTGTTTTGGTGTTTATTAATCTATTTATCAGCTTTTAAACCTGCTTGTTTCCACACAATCAGCTTTTAGCTCAGCGTTTATCTAATTACGACGCGCTACATGATCATCGTCGCGGCTACGCTAGTCTGCAAAATGACGACGGCAAAAGTTCAGAGAAAATATCAGAATCAACAATTATTGAATTAATTTATTGAAAACTGATTTGTTCTGTTGAGTATTCGATACATAATCAATGTTCATATAATCACAAAACTTTTTTATTTCTGTACATGAAAATTAATCAAAGTGTGAAAAAGCTGAAACCACCATTATATCTAATGAAAACTGAAACTGAATGATTTTTAATTAAAATAAAGTAATAAAAACTAGGAGTCACACTGTAAAAACTAATTAAACTAGATTATAAGTGCCATCAGTTCTAGTTACACTTCAAAATGAGCTTGTTTAAAGTAAATAATTACTTCGTATTGATGAAAAACAGACATTTTTCCCATGCTAATGTGAAATAATCTGCAGGTGGAGTTTAGCACGTTTTCATCTGAACCAATTAATTATTTATAAGCTTCTGTTTCGAGCTGAAAGTTACTCATAAGTTAGTTTTGTCTTTTTTTAAGTGCAGTGAGACATTTGCTCCAGGATATCTGGTGAGGTTCTGTGTTTTCGTGTCGGGTTGGATCCGGATCCTCCGTCCAGCTAGCCTCCCGCTTAGCGCCTCCTTGTTAGCCAGGAATGTGGAAGCGCCCCGTTTCTGCTAAACTTCATGGGAAAAGCAGCGTCGCTCCTTCCGTGGAGGAAGAAGCGATAATGGATTAAGTGTCTGCTGTTTCCCACCCGGGGATCGAACCACCTCCACCCCCTCCATCTGCAGAGCGGCTAATGGGCATGGCTAGCATAGCGCGGCTTTAGACCCTCGTCCTCCGCCGTGAACTTGGCTTTCTTTGCCCCATTCATGTCTCTTGTTGGGTTTTTTAAGTGTGTTCACTTTGGACGGCGATGAAAGGACACGGGATCTTAAATCACTTAATGAGGGGAGACAGGCAGAGCTTTTGTCAAGCTTGTTCTGGGGCTGCGTCCAGCCAGCGGCCTGTAACGGGCTCTGACACCTCGCTTCGCTGCGCACCCCACTGTGTGTGTGTGTGTGTTGGTGCTACGCCAGCGTTGCTTCAGTCTGCTTGGTCCATTTTTTACTCCTCATCTCACGGTTCCTGCTCGGTTCCTGCCTGTTTATCTGGTGAACTCTGTGGATCTGGGGAGCAGGAAGCGTTTTCCTGCAGGCGGCGAAGGCGGAGCCCCCGCGGTCGGAGGAAGTGTCGGAGGACGGCGGCTGAATCCCTGCGGCGGTTTTTGGCCTCGGCCGTCAGTTTGCATGTGCTGATGGAGAAGGAAGGGAAAACCCAGAGCAGGAAATAAACAAGTGAGAGGCAAAGATATGAAGAGTTTTACTTCGTATGTTAGTTTTATTCAGTTAGTTTTAATTAGTTTTTAGAGTGTTTGCTAGTTTTTATTAGTTATTATCAGAGTGGAGAACCCATAAGTTGTAAGAGTGTAATAAATATTAGTTTGTCATCTGCATATGAACTGACATGGAATAATTTGGTGGTAGAAACCAGATGTGGGGAGTTAACAGTAGTAATACTGACACATATTTCTTAGTAGAAAGAATTTTGTAAAAAGTGATCAAATTATCAATCATTTAATATTTAAAAATTACATAATCATCATCGGACGGATCAAAATGTAAAGTTAAGTGGAAATTTTGGTATTTTGAGGACCAAAACAACAATAAATCACATACGGAACAAAAACAACAAAATCAGGGAAAAGAAAGTAAAAAGAACTTTAACAGAAACTGCTGGTGAATTTTTGCTTAAAGCATGTTAGTAGAGATACTTCATGGTAAAATGACTCAGCTAAAAGCAAAAAGTACATTTTCTCAGAAACAGTTGCTCACCGAGCGGCCATCTTGGTAGGCAAATGCATCACAAAGCTGGACCTGAGTGACCAAAATGAAAGGATGTCGACTTTCCTGACTGATAAATATAAATCAGCTATTAATTGATATATTAATATGATGGTTCTGACCATCAATGACCAACAAAAACAAAATAACATCAGCTTTTCTTCCTTATCCATTAAATATTGTTGATTTTTTATGATTTGTTTATGTTTATAAAGCTGGTTAGTATTTTTATGACCAATTCCTTCATATATTTTTGTTTTATTTGTGTTTTTTTTTGTAATTTTTTATGTGTTGCAGTTTGGAAACTCTTCCATCTTGAGGATTTGAACAAACAGCCACTAGTGGAAAACTCCCCCAGTGTCGTATTTGGTCAAACGTCAGTGGAAATATGTGGTTTCTGATTCGTTTTCTTGGAAATGAAACGAAAAGGGGAAAAACTGTAATGGATGAATGTGGCTCTTTTAGAAGTTTCTGCGTTCTGTTCATCATTCCACGACATCTTATTGGACCGACTTCGTACTATAAATGGACCTGCTGGTCAGGAATCCGGTCATTTTTTAAAGTAATTTGTGGAAAACGTTAAAGTTTTTCTCCTCCTTTCATCCTGGTAAAGTGATATTTTAATGGTTTAATTGGAAATGTGCTTTATGATGCAGTTTGAAGTGACGAAAGATTAAAACTATTAATGATTTTATGACGGCCAAAACAAATCGGAGGAGGTAAAAGGTTTATTGGAGGAATTTGTTTCATTTGTCATGTTGTGACAGGAAAACCTTTTTGGACTCTTTAACTTGGATTTCACTCAAATAGGAGTCCATCTCATGAAAACAGTTAAAACCAGAACAGACTTTGTAATTTACAGGTTAATATTTTACATTTTATCTGTATTATAATTTAGTTTTACTTCCGTTTCTGTTTTTTCTTCTTTAATAACATTTAGTTGTCAAATGAAGGTAGGTACATCAGCTAAATTAGGTAAAATTAGCTACACTAGCTAGCAGTGCTCAGAAAACTTTTAATATTTCACTTTAAAATCCAGTTAAGGATTATTTATGTTAGCTGAGTTTGCTGAAGTAGCTGGAAATAGAAAGCAAATTTTAGAAAACTGTAAAATTTAACTTTAAAATCCAGTTAAGGATTATTTATGCTAGCTGAGTTTGCTAAAGTAGCTGGATATAGAAAGCAATGTTTAGAAAACTGTAAAATTTACCTTTGAAATCCACTTAAGAATGATTTATGTTAGCTAAATTAGGTAAAATTAGCTAAACTAGCTAGCTGTGCTCAGAAAACTTTTAATATTTCACTTTAAAATCCAGTTAAGGATTATTTATGTTAGCTGATTTTTTGAAGTAGCTGGACATAGTAGCTTGTTGTTGTTGTTTTCTGTGAAAGCGTCACTTCTGATCAGGGTTTCCCGATTCTTCAGAACAAGCTGCTGAAGTCCGTTTCCACTCTTGCTAGCTCTCTGCCGCACGTCTCCCTCCAGTTTTCCTGACATCTCTTCCTGCGGTGAGTGTTAGCGCCTCCATGGCTGTGTGGATTTGTCACTTTTTGCTGCTCGCTGTCTTTGATTCCCTCCTGCTTCCTACCACCAACTGTCTCGTTTCCCTCTTTCACACGGCCGCCTGCATGCTGGTGTGTAGCTACAGGACACCTTTTACTCTTTCACCACTGCCTCGTTTGCCAACTTTCATTAGCACTCCAGCTTTACAGGCGCTACTACTTAGCAGGCTGGGGATGAACTGCTCACTCCTGCAGCTCATGTGCGACTCACACATGTGTGAGTGATTGCGTGTTTCTAAAAACCCAGAGATTTATATGTTGTTCTCAATTTAGCCTGAGTGCCGCCGATTGTTGGCTGTCGGACCTCTCTGTTCCCCTCAGCTGGCTCTGGTCCGGCTCTTTTCACAGCCACACAAAACAAGAGGAATGCAGCAAAGTTCCCATGGTAAATCACATTCGCATTTACATACGCAATGCCTGGCCAGGAGGCTCCTCACATTATGGGACGGTTTGGGGTTTTGGCCCCCCAACATGGAAGTCCATTAAAAAGCCATAATGGTTTTCTCTGATGTCGCTGTAGGTACCAGAGGATTTACAGCTCACAAGAAAACACTTTCCAAATGTTTGTAATGCGAGAAATTTGTTTGAAACACTTATTTACATCAGATAATTTAGGTAAAGTTAGCTAAACTAGCTAGAAGCGATCAGAAAACTTTTAATATTTCACTTTAAAACCAGATAAGAATGATTTACATCAGCTAAATTAGGTAAAATTAGCTAAACTAGCTAGCTGTGCTCAGAAAACTTTTAATATTTAACTTTAAAATCCAGTTAAGGATTATTTATGTTAGCTGAGTTTGCTGAAGTAGCTGTACATAGAAAGCAATGTTTAGAAACTGTCAAATTTACCTTTGAAATCCAGTTAAGAATGATGTATGTTAGTTAAATTAGGTAAAATTAGCTGAACTAGCTAACAATAGGAAGCAATGTTAAGAAAACTTTAATATTTAACCTTAAAATCCAGTTAAGAATTAAATTGTTAGATGTCTTTTTAATGTTCGGTTTCTGGTTGTTTTTGTGTTTGATAAAACTAGATGCCACTTTATTAAAGTAGTAAAAATATAAAAACACAACTGACAACTTTGAACTTGATTGCCGGAATAGTTTTAACAATAAAGTCAAATTTTTAAATGTATCTTAATATTATAAATCTTTAAATAAGTGGTGGGACTGAATAAAATGTTAATTTCAGGTTTTGTAATTAATTAATCGCATATTATTGAAAACTATTTATCGACAAAAAAATAGCTAAAATTAACCGTTTGGGTTAAGAGATGTCGCTTGTGCATCAGATTTAAAGGAGTACCAGAAACATGCGAATACAAAGGTTCCGCTGGGAACTTTCCTTAAAAAAAAAGTTATTAAATCTGTATAATTATTGAATTGAAACGAACTGGACAAACTTTAAAACAGATATTTCTTTAGTAGGAGAACTTGCTTTAGTGTTTTGAAAGAGAGTAAATGCTGGATTTCCTGGATATTTGACAGAACAAATTAATAAAACACCAGCCAAACCACCTCGTGTCTAAGTGTTTGCAGGAGCAGGGCCTACTCAAAGTTTTCCTGCTGCATTCCTCACAGCAGAAATCTTTCTCCTCCGGGTTTCCTGACCTTTTCTCCACCTGTTGGGCTCAACAGACTCGGCGGCATTCAGACAGAAAAGCTTCACGCTGCCAAGCCAACCCTGCAAAGTGCTGCATTGAATTTGCAAAGATAAATATGGACCCTGGTTTGTGCGTCCAGACATTGTGCCCCCCCCCCTCACCCCCCGCCGTCCGTCCGTCCGAATCGGGCCCATGAGAAACCCGCGACTTGAAAGGCGTCGTCTGCAAACCAAGGAAATTCTGCTGACACCTAATCAGAAAACGGAGCGGCGCGGACGGGGTGGAGAACGGCTCACAGCGATCGGCCCGGGTTACCCTGAAGGAGCGTGACCTTTGTGACACTGATGGGATCTGAGACAAAGGAGGCGCTTTCACCATCTTTCTTCTTTTTGGGTGTGCGACGCCAAGGGGCTGGAGGTGACGGACGTCTGATATGAAACCGGTGGCAAAACTAACCGCAAACATAAAAAAAAGACAAAAACTCTGAGCTCCTTCTGGCTCTGCTGTCCGGTTTGCAGCCCAACACTGCAAAAACACAAAATCCTACCGAGGAATTTTACTCCAGTTCCGACTGCAAAACAAACTTATAATAGTTCACTGGCAGATTATTTAACGTATTACAAGATACAGTGGTGTGAAAAAGTGTTTGCCCCTTCCTCATTTCCTGTTTTTTGCATGTTTATCCCACTTAAGTGTTTCGGAACATCAAACCAATTTAGACAATAGTCAAGAACAACACAAGTAAACACAAAATGCAATTTGTAATTGAAGGTGTTTATTATTAAAGGAGAAAAAAATCAAAACCATCATTGCCCTGTGTGAAAAAGTGATTGCCACCCTGTTAAAATATACTATAATTGTGGTTTTAACACCTGAGTTCAATTTCTCTAGCCACACCCAAGCCTTATTATTGCCACACCTATTTTCAATCTAGACATCACTTAAATAGGAGCTGCCTGACACAGTAAAGTCCACCAAAAGATCCTTAAAAGCTACACATCATGCCGAGATCCAAAGAAATTCAGGAACAATTGAGAAAGAAAGTAATTAAGATCTATCAGTCTGGAAAGGGTTATAAAGCCATTTCCAAAGCTTTGGGAATCCAGCGAACCACAGTGAGAGCCATTATCCACAAATGGCGAAGACATGGAACAGAGGTGAACCTTCCCAGCAGTGGCCGGCCTGCCAAAATTCACCCAAGAGCTCAGTGCCGACAAATCCAAGAGGTCACAAAAGACCCCACAACAACTTCCAAAGAACTGCAGGCCTCACTTGCCTCGGTTAAGATCAGCGTTCATGCCTCCACCATCAGAAAAAGACCGGGCAAAAATGGCCTGCATGGCAGAGTTCCAAGAAGTAAACCACTGCTGAGCAAAAAGAACATTAAAGCTCGTCTCAATTTTTCCAAAACACACCTTGATGATCCCCAAGACTTTTGGGAAAACATTCTGTGGACCGATGAGACAAAAGTGGAACTCTTTGGAAGGTGTGTGTCCCATGACATCTGGCGTAAAAGGAACACGGCATTTCAGAAAAAGAACATTATACCAACAGTAAATATGGTGGTGGTAGTGTGATGGTCTGGGGCTGTTTTGCTGCGTCAGGACCTGGAAGACTTGCTGTGATAAATGGAACTATAAATTCTGCTGTCTACCAAAAGATCCTGAAGGAGAATGTCCGACCATCTGTTCGTGAACTCAAGCTGAAACGAACTTGGGTTCTGCAGCAGGACAACGATCCTAAACACACCAGCATGTCCACCACTGAAAGGCTGAAGAAAAACAAAATGAAGACTTTGGAGTGGCCTAGCCAAAGTCCTGACCTGAGTCCTACTGGGATGTTGTGGTATGACCTTAAAAAGGCCGTTCATGCTCGAAACCCTCTAATGTAACCTAATTAGGACAATTCTGCAAAGATGAGTGGGCCAAATTCCTCCAGAACGTGTAAAAGACTCATTGCAAGTTATCGCAAACGCTTGGTTGCAGTTGTTGCTGCCAAGGGTGGCCCAACCAGTTATTAGGTTTAGGGGGCAATCACTTTTTCACACAGGGCTATGATGGTTTGGATTTTTTTCTCCTTTAATAATAAACACCGTCAATTACAAATTGCATTTTGTGTTTACTTGTGTTGTCCTTGACTGTTGTTTAAATTGGTTTGATGTTCCGAAACACTTAAGTGTGACAAACATGCAAAAAACAGGAAATAAGGAAGGGGCAAACACTTTTTCACACCACTGTATTTTACCATTAATCTGGCAAAAGAAACTTAATTTTTCACCAACATTAAGAAATTATTGGCTTAAACTTGTAAGTTAGTTTTCTCTTATTTCAATTGTAAGATTTTGTGTTTTGCACAAAATCTTGTGCAAAAACACAAGATTTTTGGTACTTTACCTATATTTGGGTAAAGTACCCAAATATTGCACTCAGCTAATAGTAGTACTACCTCAACATACTTCTAGTCAAGTAAAAGTAGCCATCTAACAAATTACTATAAAAGGTACAGCATAGTTTTCCCAAAGAGTTACTCTGCTGATGTCATAATTAAATAATTTCTTACTAAATACTTTATTTTTAGTTCAGTAACTTCTCAGCTGGATACTTTTAACTGTAGAAAAATATACTAAAGTCATTTCGATTATTAAGAGTAAAAGTTTTGGTAGTTTATAAAAGTAAAACTATTTCTAAAAGTAATTTCCCCCCCCAAAAAAGTGACTCGTGTGAAATTATAAATCATTTAATATTTAAAAATTACATCATCAGAGGGACCAAAATATAAACTTAAATGGAAATTTTGGTATTTTAAGGGAAAAAAATGACAAAAATTCATTTAAATGATGAAAAAATTATTTTTTTCCAAATCAGTTTCTATCATTAAAAAACTTTGTTTCTCTGTCTGCTGAGTTTTTGGTCAAAACATGTTTGTTTTTTATTCAGTGTTTAGAAAATCCAGAGCAGAAATACTTCATAATAATAATAAAGTTACTCAAATCCCTTTTTTTCTAAAAAGAAGTTACCACGGTAACCGTAAATTCACTCTAAAAAGTGTTTTTTTTTGGGCTGAAGTTCATCTTATGGACTTATTTACATTAATTTAACTTAATTCTTTTGCTTTTGCTACTATAACTTGCTGTTTTGTGTTCATTTAACTCAAAGCTTACACTCTAAAAAGAAAATAGTTGAACCAACTTATATGAATTGCTTCCATAGGTAACAAGCAATTCAATTAAGTTTATCCAACTTAATTTAAGTTTAACCAATTCAATATATTCTAATCATTCAACTCAATTTGTTAATTTTATTTAACACATTTATTAAGTATGTTTAAGATAACAAATTTAAGTCACTCTTACTCAAATCATTTATTTTCTTTAATAAACATTTAAAATCTTTGTCTTAATTCTACAGAAAGTCAACTCAAACTTTTAAGTTGTTCCAAACTAAATATTTTGAAAAACTCTTTTTACAGTGTCCACTAAATACACTCTAATTTAAATCTTTTCCTTAAAGGACCTTTTTACTTTGACTTTACTTGAAATAATTAAGTTCAATATTTGTATCCCACGTCTGACCATGATTCAAGCTACCAGGACAGATTCCCCAGTAGGTGACTGTGGCTCTGTGGGTAGAGCGGTCGTCTTGTAATCGGAAGGCTGTAGGTTCGATTCCAGCTTCTTCCGGCCGATGTGGATACTGGTGTGTGACTCTAATGTGAAGTCACTGCCTTTAATCTGTTACTTAAATCTTAATAAATTTGTTTAACAAATTGAGTTGGATGATTAGAATATATTGAATTGGTTAAACTTAATAAATTCAGTTGGACAAACTTAATTGAATTGCTTGTTACCCATAGAAGCAATTCAATTAAGTTGGTTCAACTGTCTCTTTTAATAGTGTAGTTTCCACCCAGCTCCGTCCACACCCAACATTTCACACCCAGTAAAACGTGTTTCTCTTTCCCTCCTGAAGCTGGTCAGAGCTGGAGGCCGACCAGTAAAACCAGTCTCTGGGATCCACTTGGACCGGCTTTGATTTGGGAAAATACGCTTAAAAAACGTAAATGAATGGAATTAGACGGAAGAAACAGTCGAGTTTTACTCCCTGAGGCTCATTTAGAGGGTCGATCTACCAGGTTCTACACTGAAAAAAACACAAAATCTCAAGCCTTTTTCTACAGTAAATATCTTAATACATTTTAAATCAGACAAAACTTAACTTACAGGTAACAGGAGCAACATGAAGGAGCAGGTTATGAGTCAATAATTAGTTAATATTTATGAAAAAAATCCAGATTACTTCATTTATAAGATGAGAACATGCAGTGTTAAAAGTAAAATTGCTAGTAACTATTAATTTTAAAATCAATATCAAGAAATTATTTATTTAAAACCATCTGGCTAAAATGTTTCCACTAGAAACTAGACCAACAAATTTGGTAAGGTTTTGTTTTTACAGTGTACCGAGATCACAAATGTCCTCAAAGTGTCTGTGGATCCTTGAAAAGGCTTCAAATTGACTTATTATGGAAATTTCCACTCCTTCTAGAAACTGTAAGCACTTAAAAAACCCACTCAGACAGTTTTAGGCAATAACTTAAAGCTTTTAGTGTCTGGAAAACAAGCCGTTTGAAAAACTTACAGAAAGTAAAGCCACAAGTCAGCGGGTACTTCCCGTTACCTAGCAACCCCAGCTGAGCTCCAGCATTTTTGGTCAGCTGGTTTTACCTCTGTATATGCTGTTCAATGGCTGCTGGAAAAGAGAAGCGTTTTGTTTTGTTTTTTTAGCATCCTAAAACCACTTGCTGCTTTCTTGTTAGTTGCACAGGAGGCTCTACTAATGCTATTCATACAACTGTGGTTGCATAATTGTGCATCTGTTTACAGCCATTTTCAGATGTGAGTTTAAATGTTGATTTGGGGGAGCGGCGATTATTCGGATTTAAAGTGACAGGACGCCATAATACTGTTAAAATCTCATTATATAAGAATAATTTTTTTAACAAAAAAATTTAATGAGCATGTTTTGTATAGGCCATAGACGTATCCTGACCTGTTCAAGGAAACATAACAGATCAACTTTCATCAATCAAGTTTATTTGTATTCCTTATTTCAGGCAGTTCAAACTGATTTACATCATGGAAACTAAACGATTGTGAAAACCAGCAGCAGCCATTGTATTTGACAAGCGATTGTTAATATCATCAATATTCATCAGACTTTTGGGACAATGTTTCATTTATCGTGGTTCAGAAGCTGCTCTAAGCGGTTTGGGTTTTTAGTTTTTATTTAAAGGAACTCAGTGTTTCAGTTGTTTTTCAGTTTTCCGTCAGTTTGTTCCAGATTTGTGGAGCGCAGAAGCTGAATTCTTTAACTGAATCCTCTTGTATCCTCATTTCAACTCGTCATGAAAACGTTGTCAGCGCTTTATTTAGGACGACCCAAAGTCTCGCCGCGCATAGAATCAGACGCCGGCCGCCACTCGGCTCGTCACGCTTGAGCTGATGCTGCTCCAATCCGACTCTCCGCGTAGGGCGATTAGCCGCGGCGCGTCGAAACCGACTCGACCGCTGTTCACCTACGTCTGTGTATCGACCCTCAGAGATAAGAGCAGACGGACTCCCACGCTCACAGGCGTTTGGTGTCTCAGTGTGGACAGACGATGCTTTGACTGTTGACGGTTCTGTTCGCTGGTTTCTGTTTGATCACCCACTCAGGCCCAGATTGCTGAGATAGCACTTTCCCCTCTTGCTACTTTCACGGGAGTTTTCCCTCTCCAGCTACGTCATCGCTGTAAATTTGTCATGTTTGATAGAAAACAGGTGAGCTGGACCCGATGGAGGGGATCTGACGCATGTTTGTGTTGATGTTTGGAGGATTATTGTGTCTCCCTGTTGAAATCAAGCTGGTTAAAAGTCGTTCTTCTCTCCAGCAACAACAAAAAAAAATCAAAAGAATTTCTTCACAGCGAGCTCTCAGTGCTACATGTGGATAAGTAAAGACAGGCACACATTCCACTTTCCTCTTCATTCGCCTGTGCAAACCAGATGTGGAATAATACTCGGTTCTGTTTGATGGGAGAAAACCTTAGTTTCATTGAAGTACGCAAAATGCTAATGCTAGCTGTGACGTCTTAAAACAGAAGAATCGGCGACAGAGGAGTCATCCAGCAGAAAGAAAACTTAAACAGGAATTTTATTGGTTGGATGTCATGAAGGACTCAGTGGATCTGATGCTGATAATTAGAAACGAAGCTCAACTAAGATAAAATATGGTCAGTATTTCAGCAATATGCTAGTGACGTGTGGGGTATCACTACATTGAATTAGCTTTACACATACTCAATTCAGTATGCTAATGTGGCTAATGTATCAGAAATGAGCTAAGATTCTTATTTTAGCTGTAAGCTAACATTAGCATGAGGGCTGTTACCAACATGCAGAGCAACTAGCATGTTGCTCTACATGGGGTTTCACTTGCATGCTAACTGTGACTTCATTTATTATGCTAACATTAGTGTATTAGCTAAATGAGCTAAAATGCTAAAATCAGCCTAGATTCTGTATGTAGCATGTGGACGTACTCTATTTAATATTCTAGTTGTGGCTAATATATGAGAAATTAGCTAAAATGTTTATTTTAGCTGTAAAGCTAACTGACATGAGGGCTATTACTAGCATGTAAGCATGTAGCATTTTGACACTACCAGTAGCCTGTGGGGTTTGACTTGCATTAGGACCAACAGTGACTTACTCCATTTATTATGCTTACATTAGTGCATAAGCTAAAATTAGCAAAAACACTAAGCTTAACTTATATTTTATTGGTAGCATGTGAGGTTTTTAATAAAGTTATTTTTTATTGATCCTAAGGGGAAATATTTCCGAAGAAATTTTAAAGTGCGTGTCAGTCAGACCTGCATTAGGGTTTCTGATGATGAAAATTAGCAAGGTTAGCTAAAATATAGTCAGGCACATGTTAGCAATATGCTAGTGATATGTTGGGTGTCACTAGCATTGACTTACTCCATTTATTTTCAAGCTAAATTTTCTCCTAATTTTATCTAATCTCATTCATTTCTAAATATTTTGACATTCTTGTAATATTTCGACTTTATTGTAATGTA
The DNA here is from genome assembly GCF_904066995.2 of Poecilia reticulata. Classification (NCBI taxonomy): domain Eukaryota; kingdom Metazoa; phylum Chordata; class Actinopteri; order Cyprinodontiformes; family Poeciliidae; genus Poecilia; species Poecilia reticulata. Next base: position 32,201,809 of record NC_088841.1, read on the forward strand.
ATATTAACGTAATATTACGAAATCTTTAGCGTACAACTTTACTCTGGTAGTATAGTGACTTTATTCTGGTGTTATTACTTTTTTCTCCTAATATTATGACTTTATTCTGTAGTATATTGACAGCATTGTCATACGACTATTTCCTCATAATAATGTGACTAAATCCTGTAATTTACTTTTTTAAGCTAATCCTCAGTCGTAAGAAATGTAGCTTATGATTAATTTTTTTTTTCCTTTCACAAAAAATTGGCCTGAAAAAAATCCGTTCAAGTTTTCCTTCCTTTATTTGTCAGTTTTCAGAATAAATTGGATGTTCCACCGGAAACGACTCAGGGCTCGGATGAGGTTGGATTTCCACTGGACCCTTCAATCGCCGTGGCGACAGCAGGAAACATGGCGTCAACGTCAGATCATACAGATTTTTAAATGGAAAAACCAACATGGAGGCTTTATTGGCTCGTCTTTCTCTTGTTATTCCGTCGCCTTCGTGTCACGAGGGGTCGGCCGGTCTTGACCCCGTGACCCCGGTGTTATTTAAAAGCTTTTGTGCGATGGCGGCCATTGTCCGGATGTCATCCTTCAAACAAAACGGCTGTTCACGGAGCGCCGGAACAAAAACGCAGCATCCTCGGCTGTCAAGCGCCCCGACAACAACTCGTTTTGTTTTTACCGTCGGGGGCGGAGGACTTCTCACCCCGGATCAAAGCCGGATCAAACATGGCGGCGGTCCCGGTCCCGACACGAGAGAGAGAGAGAGAGAGAGAGAGAGAGAGAGAGAGAGAGAGAGAGAGAGTGTGATTTGTTCATGAAAAGCCCGCTGTGGGCGAGCTAGCGTGGATAATTAGCGTGTACACAACTATGTCAGCTGGCCTGTGATCTCTCCGTGTTCGTCTGGCGTGTGGAGCGCCATTGTGAGCTGAGTGTGTGTGTTTATGTATGCTGTGTGTGTGTGTGTGTGTGTGTATGTGTGTGATATCAGAGTTCCTGTCTGTCTGGTTCTGGTCTCGTCTTCATGTCAGCTCAGCGTCTTGATTTACGGCGGCGGCGGCTCCGCTAACAGCCGTTTACGTTAAGCTAGCAGGAGGTGAGGGAAAGTTTGGAGTTCAGTTTCCTCAAGTGGTGTGTCCTTTCCTCCCTTCCTTCCTTTGGTCCTTTCTATCTTTTCTTCCTTCATTTTTTTCCATTCTTTGCTTTTCAGTAACTTTACTGTGCTGCATCCTCCCTCCTTTCCTTTAGTCCTTCCTTCTTTTTTACCGCATATCGTCCTTCGTTGCTCTCTTCGTTAGTTCCTTACTTTGTTGCATCCTTTATCCTTTCCTTTTGTCCATCCTTCTTTCTTTTTTCTTCCTTTCTTCCTATTATCTTTACCTTGTTACAACCTGTTTTGTTTTAGTCTTTCCTTCTTTCAGTTTCATTTTTGCTGAGTTTTTCTGAATCCTGCGCTGTAGAAACTTCTTCCTTCCACTCAGAGTGAATTTCAGTATTTTATCTTTTCATAGGAGCATAAATGAAGTTTTTTACAGTAAAACTGAAAGAAAACTGGAAGTTGGGTCTCTGTCCTCCCAATCTTTGTTTTCCATCTATGTTTTGTTTTTTTGTTTTCTCGTTCTTTCGGTTGATTAAAACCTGATTTCCAGGAAGCCGTTTCAGACGGAGATAACAGCGAGGCGCGTTATCTGTGTTTGAAGTCCAGAGCGAGTCCTGCGTTATCAGCGAGGCGCGAGCGGGGGGTCGTGACCTTATCGCAGCTCCTCTTCCTCCCTCTTCCTCAGACGGTCAATAAAAACTCAGCGGCCGACCCAAACAAAGAAGATCAGAGGAAATCCTCCGCAGCGGCTCGATGCGCCGCTCAGCGCCGCGCTTTGAACAGGCGGGACGCCCGCTAGCGCGCGGGAAGCCGATAACCGATGAAACGGTGGGTGACGGCGGCGGCGGGGCGGAGGCGTCATCGACCTGTGGGCGTCCGGTTTCTTCTTCTTTGATTTATGGAAACCCGTTAAAAACACAGAGAGTTGGCACGCTTTGATTTCCCTAATCAGGATTCACATCTAATGGAGCCAAAATGTGTGAAAGTGACACAATCTGGAAGATCTACTGGCGATCTTTCTTTTTCCTGCTTTACGTGAAAGTTTCCTTTGTGAACAAGTTTTGTATCTTCTTGCAATGAGTTTCTCAGTTTAACAAGTTTCAGATTTAATTATAACCTTAAATGTTCTCATTTCTCATTGGCCATCCAGTTATAACAAAAAAAACTTATTTTAACTAGTTTTGTTTTCTGTTGTAGTGTTAGCCTTTTGACTAGCATACGGAGATTAGCGCTACAATAAAGTCTAAGAAATTTTTCACTATAACTATTAACAATATAAATTTGCACCAGTATGAGACTATGTCTGAATGAAAAAACAATTTAAATAATATTTTATTTGGACCCAAGTACAGATTTTTATTTTGTCTGTTTTTTATTTATAAATTAACCTAACAGAGAATCAGTGATTAACTCGCTTAAGCAACAGATGGTTGGCTTATGATTGAAGAACTAAAATGTCTTGTTCTGCTTTCCAACAAAACCAAACAACAAAACGAGATAATTTTATCTGCATATCTAAATTCTCATTAGTTACTTTGCTCACCTTTGTGAAAATATTTGTATTTTTTATTCTGTAATGTATTTCTCGTTCCAGTCGGTTCTTATTGGAGGTACATGAATTTCCTGATGGGCGCCGGTCCCCTCATGGCCACCCCGTGGCTCTGCCCCTGTGGAAAACTCTAAACATAAAAAATGACCCTGTGAATGATTATGTCTTTGTTCATTTGGCACATAAATTGTCATTTTTACTGCACAGCAAACATCTGCTCTGTCAACACAGCTCCCAGAGACAATGTGTGCCAAATTAAATTAAAACCATCAGCGCTCAAACCGCCAGAAGCCTCTTTTTTCCCCTTGAATCGTTAACAAATCTGGACGAATTGCATCGCATCATCACTCTGATGTGGGCCTTGCTGTCCGCCTACTTCCAGCTCATGTCTTTGGAATTCGCCTTGCTGCCATTATTTGGGGATTTTTGAGGTTTAGTTCACCAGCGGTGGAAGAAACGCGTTATTTTCACCCCAACACTCCTCCGTAATTCATGCCCCGTGTTTAGCCGTGCGGTAACAGCCATCATCTGTTTCAGAGCGTGTTGGGGAAGTCATTCAGTAACCCCTCAGCACATGTGACTCGTTTAGCTAACACGGCTATTAGCTACGCTTAGTTTTTCCCTCTGCCTCCCTGGAGGGAGGCGAAAAGTAAAAATGAAGGTCGTTTCCTGGCCGCCGGCAGTTTGAGTCGGTGACGAGACGAGCAGGAGAGTCACTCGGTCCGGTCCGGTTGAGATTTACAGCGAATGGCCGCCATGATGGGGAAAAGATCCCCGTTTACTGCTGAAGGATGGCAGCTGGTTGCCAGATTGGTCAGTTTCAAGTAAATACAACGTAAAACCTGCTCATGTTAACCCACACACACACACACACACACACACACACACACACACACACACACACACACACACACACACACACACACACACACACACACACACACACACACACAGATGAGTTAATTTCCACCAAAAAACTCAGAAATCTTCTAGAAAAAAACTTACATTTTGGAGTTTGAAAAGTTTAAAATTTGCTAGAAAAGAGCTCAAATTTTGAGAAAAACTTGATTTTTTTTTCTAGTTAAGAAATGCGATGTTTCTAAGTGTATAAAGTTTAAAAAAAAAAGATTTAGGGATTAATCTCAGATTTTTTTTTTTGAAAAAGAAAGGACATTTCTGAGCTCAGAAGTAAACAATCTGAGATTTTCTAAAAGTTTTGTAGGAAATAATTTGGACATTTCTGAGTTTCAAAGGTCAAACATTTTGTAAACTCTGTAAAATTCCAAACGTTGAACATTTTTCTGACAAATTTTTGACTTTCGAAGCTCAGAAATGTTTTTTTCTAGAAGATTTCTGAGATATTCTCAACATTTTTTAACTTTTTCTGGCAGACTTTTTAAATTTCATGAATTCTAGCAAATTCCTTGGATTATTCTCAAAATTTGAGATTTTTTTTAAATCTCAGAAATAATTTTTTTATGTAAAATGTCTCAGATGAATCTCAAAATGTCCTATTTTTTCTAGCATTTTCTTTTTCTTTTCAAATCTTCCAAAGATTTCTGAGTTTTTTGGCTAAAATCTGTTTTTTCTACCTTCAATGGCCCAATTATTTGTTTCATCCCTAATAAAATCTCTATATTTATACACATATTATTGACCACATTTATAGAGTTGTGACAATTCACTACATTTTTGGTATTTTGACCAGAACCAGATCCAACTGGGACTGAAAACAGTTTTTGCTTTTGTGTGAATGTGTCATTATAAATCATAAAGTTTCTGTTGGATTGCACTTGGTTAAACATTTGCTAATCATTGATGATGTAATAGCATTTTATTAAACGTTTTGATGACAATTTTCCTCTGAAACATTTATGAAAAACATTAATAAGCCCTCAGCTGTATTTTTCTGCACCAACCTGGCAACCCGCATGTGTGTCAGAGGTCAGGGCTCGTCCTCCATTTAGCTAATGGCCTGCTGTCTTAACGACCCACCGACCGACCGAGAGTTATGGCTGGTCTGGAGCTATGCTGGGAATACTGGGAATGCTGGGAATCACCTGCTTCACTGGGATAAAAGATCTAAAAACCACAAACCAAACAAAACGGGAGCAAAACCCAAATAAAATCACGACACTCGGTTATATTTTGGTAAATGTTTTATTAATTTAGATGAATCAGGGATGGAAAATTAGACATGATTCTCATAATTCTGTGATTTATCTCCTTATTCTTGTCAACTTTCTCATATTATCACCACTTATTTGTTGTAATACTTCTTTATTCTTTATTTTTGCACAGCTTGCTGTAAAGTGGTTTTATTCTCTGAATATTTCAGCTTTATTTTATTCAACTTTTCTCAATATTTTCACTTATATTCCTGTAGTTTATGCAGTTTTTCTCACTCAGTCACATATAAAACAAGGTCATTTCAGTTCCTTTTCTGTCGTTTTGTTAAAGTTTTCTCCATAACGTTTTAATCAAATCCAGGAATCTCAGTAAATGTTGTCGCCTCATAAGTCTGTAATCAGATTCCCAGGATCCAGAGTAACGATCATCCTCTGATCCAGCTGCAGCTGCAGCTTCTCCACAGTTTATTTATTTGTGTGCGTTTGGCTCTGGCTGTTTGTTTAGGTAGAAAATCCCCGGCGGGGGAAGCGGAGTGTCAGGAGATCCTCATCGGTGTTTGTGGAGCGGATTATGAGGGATAAGAGAGCGACGCTCAGACAGAGGCAGTCCATTTGCAAACAGCAGACAGTTGGGTTTCCTCCTCTTCCTCTTTGTTCTGCGCCGTCGTTCAGCGCTTTCATCCAGCGGGCCCGGCCGGCCCGGCGCCGCCAGGCAGCGGCTCCTCGGGGAGCGCGGCGGAGCCAGGCCGGTGGTACCGGGACCACACACGCCTCGTTAGCCGCGCTGCTCCAGGTACAGCTGACAGATCTGCACCTTTACTCTGAAATGACTTTATTCACAACACAAGTCTGGTTGAAACGTCTGGAGCCGCAGCTTTTATCAGCCACACTGTGTTGTTTCCTCAACTTCAGCTACCAGAACAATTACAATCTTTTTACCTCCCAGCTAATCCAGTTGGTTTCAGATCCAATAGTTTTCTAAGTCGATTATTATATTTTCACACCTGATAATCTGTTAGACTCGGTTCTATTTGGGACCAAAGTTGCAACATTTCTAACATTTCAGCTGCTGTGGTTCTGTTTTGCTTTGCACTGTGTCAAACCAACCAAACTAAGTGAAAAAGCTGTTCCCCTCCTGGCCTGTGGAGGCGCTGCACCAAGAACCACTGAGAAAAACTCCATTAGCACCTCAGACTACATCTTCCTTCTTTGTGAAAAGTAAACAAAAGGAGCAGCGTCAGATTTGAGTGGTTGTAGGATTCCTCTCTACTCATTTCTCCTGCTATCACTGGACTGGTGCACTTGTTTTGGTTGGATATTTACCCAGAATGCCCTGGGGTTCGCAGGGCAGGCATATGTGCCACATATCCTAAAATTCCCAATTCCGATGTTTTTAGCCCCACAAAACCACTTCCTTTCTGGAACTATCTGAAAGTGACTCAGTCTGAGCCGCCATGTCTCTTTTCATCCACACAGCGCCCCCACAGGCCAGGAGGAACAGCTTTTCAAACAGTTTGGTTCTTTTGACTGCAGTGTGAAGGCTGAAAATCTAACAAATGAATCTGCTGCTGAGGAAACAACTTTAATTCAGCTTCAGTTCCTAAAGTCAGGTAAACACCGTTTAGCAAATGCGAATGAGTGAAAGCGTAAAACGTGGAAATGCTGCCTAGTCAAAGTTTATTTCTGACACATTTATACCAACATCAGCTGATCAAAGTGCTTCACAGGTAGAGAAATGAAGAAACAGGAAGTAAAACTAAATGTTGCTGTAACACCAGAAGCCTTTTCTTCCTTTCCTCCCGGTGTGGCGGCTCCGTCTCCAGTGGGTTTTGTGACCCGCCGCTCCTTTCTGCTCCTTATCTCGTCGTCCACCAGCCTGTCGCTGGTCCTCCACAGCTCACCTCCAGCTGTCAGGCCCGAATCAGGCCCAGCAGACCAGGAACAAATGGGTTCTGTCACACGAGGGACGGCGATACGCCTGTCATGGCGGCGACGGCGGCGGCTTCGCCTGAACTCGGCCTCTTCTGCTGTTTTTTATCAGAGGAATGAGGGCGAAAAGAGGCGAAGGCGGCGCTGACAGGCTCCTCTCTACGGCGACACCTTCTGCCGAGGATTAGCGCCTCGGCCGCCGACCGCAGAGCGTTTCTCTGATCTCTGATCCACAACGGAGCTCAGGTCTGAGCCCAACAGGCTGGAAATCCCTGCTTCACTGCAAAAACACAAAATGTCACCAACTAGTTGTGGTCTAGTTTCTACTGCTAAAAACTAACTACAGCTAAACTACAGCAAAACTAACTAAACAGTAACTTTTCAGCAGCTTGTTAAACTAGCAGTTTTATTACTAATTAGACATTTTTTCCCATGTTATCAGAGAAATAATCTGGAGAAACTCCAGAAAATTTAGTTTACTTCACTTGTTATAAAATGTTTATATTTATTTCAAACAGACAAAAAGTAAAACAAGAAAAATAAAAGTTATTTTGCCCATCAACGCGCAATTTTACATTATTGTTAGAAAAGAATCAGGAGGAGAATAAAAGATGTTCTTAACCTACAAACATTTAAATCTACGGATAAACTGAAATTATCCCCACATTAAATGACACTTAAACCTCACATTCTCATCCTCACAAAGCAAAATATTTACACATTTTTAATATCAGATGCAACATTTTTGGTCTTTAAATATGATTTAGAAGACGTAACGCCTTGAAATTGGGCCTCTGTCTCTTTAAGAGCTTCTACTTGAAGCTCCGCCTTCAGGAGGTCATCCCAACATGGCTCCTCCATTAACCCTTTAGCAACGTTCATACCAGCATTTCACTGAGCAGGTGTTTGCTAATCGCTGCAGGCTAGTCTGAAGGAGCTGAGTGGGGGAGGAGTTTTGTCCTCGGAGGCGGGGCTAGGGCCAACCAGGTGTTTAGCACAGCTGAACGGTTGCCATGGAGATTAAATAAGTTATAAAACATGGTGAAAGAATCAGGGAAACACCCAAAGTTTGTTTTTGATGAGTGAAAAACGACACGCTGTAAAGCTGGTAAAAGGTTTACTTTCCAACACACTGACCCGTTAAGCTTCTCTCACTTCAAGTGTAGCAAGATATCGTCACTAAAAACAATTGGTACGGTTTAGCAGCATATACCTGCTGCTATCGTTTGAATTTAAAGAGAGGAAGTCAGACTGAGCTGAACCTTCGCTTCCTTCATCCACGTCTCATTTCTGCAGCGTTAAACTGAACATCTTCACATTCGGGAGACGGGTTAAACGTGACCAACTAGCAGTCTGAACGACACAATCCTGATCTTTTCACACCTCAAAAATCTGATCTGAGTCTCTTCCATACGGGGAATTAAATCAGAAGCAATAGATTTCAGAGCGTCTGCAGCCTGAATGGCCATCGGTCCAGGTTTTTTTATCACATTAAATCTCCACAAAAACCTTTTAACCTTCTAAATTCAGGAAACACATCTTGACGCTTCCCTGTCAAAGATGGCGGCTCCGTTTTTGGTGTTTTCTCCGTATTTGTTTCTCCTTCAGTCGTTTTAATCTTACGTCTCGTCACCAGTTTAGGAAACGTTTAGAAACTGTCAGTTTTTGCTGACCGGAGCAGTTTTTGATGTGTTTGTTCGTAATTTATTGGCTTCAGATTCAGATTTTTGTGTTGGAAGTGGAAAAAAAAACAAAACAAACGGTATAAAATAATGAACCGTAAACAAATTGGGCTGATTCTGCTGGATGGATCCTCACAGGCAGATTGCAGCAAGCGCTCAGATTGTTTGGCATGAGGGAGATGCAGCTTCACCGCAGAGTGTTAATGAGAAGCAGATCTGAGGTGTGTGTGTGTGTGTGTGTGTGTGTGTGTGTGTGTGTGTGTGTGTGTGTGTGTGTGTGTGTGTGTGTGTGTAGCCGTCTCATCTCCGGTGACAAAGGATTGGTCGCTTTCATTTACAGCCGACTTTACATTTAGATATTCAACATCCGCTTCAGTTTGTGCTCTTGATGATAAATGTTGTTGGAGACATGAGAAGTTTAACTTCCTCCCTTCAGATCTTTGACTTCTGGTGACATTTTTGTTCCTAATTAAATGTCAGATTTATAAAGTATCTCAGAACAAACATCTCAAAATCATCCATAAAGTTTAGAAACACCTTAAAGTTTCATTTTGAGGTCAAAACTTCAAATTGTGAATGGGTGAGGTCGACGTTACCTTCAATCCAATATGGCCGCCGCTCGCATGAAACGGTGAAAGTTTCAGAAATTATTTTTTTAATTTGTGGTTTTTATAAAACGAATCAATATTTGAACCAGAAATATTTTCCCTTTTAGAGGGAAAAGTTTTTATGCGTTGACACAAACCTCAGTTTGTTTTTTATTCTAATGAAAGGAAAGTGAATTTTTCCTCCAGATTAAAATCTGTAAAGTGCGGCCTGCATTTGTGTCCATCTCCTTTTACTCTGATGCTCCTAAACAAAGTTCAGCTGTATTTTGGAGATGAAAATGTCTCAATAGACTGTATGGAGCTACATTGGGGCCATAAAGTTTGTAGTTTTGAACACAGCTCAGTTTGTTTTCAAACCAATGAACTGGGCTCATTGGTTTGGAGCCAATGAGCCCAGCTGGGTTCAGCCCTTCACTTCACTCCATGTCTGATTGTCTTGCATCCTGCCACGAGGGAAACGGCGAGAGATCGAACACTGAAACCAGGGACTGAGGGAACACGATGCTGGTCCTTCCTCTTGCTTTAACTCACCATCAGACGTGGGCAGAAATTACACTGGAGTAAAAGTAGAACTACTTCAACTTCAACCGACCAAGAAATAACTCAAATAAGAGTGAAAAACTCAAATTGACCAAGATGTAAAGTAAAATGGAAATTTTGGTATTTTAAGAACCAGAACGACAATTTGTGTTAATACCAATAAATAACAAAGTTAGGCAAAAGAAAATTTTCCTAAACCATTTTCTGTCAAAAAACCTGATGAAACTTTAACAGACCGTCAGGTTTGTCTGAGTCTGCTGAATATTTGGTTAAATGTTTCACTTAGGACTCTGTTTCAAGTAAATAATTTCTTAATATTGATGAAAAAAGTTATAGTTTTCTTATATGTGGGGAAAATATCTTGTTATAAATTAAATTATCTGCCAATGGAAGCAGAAATCAGTCGTTAATTTAAAACAAGCTCTTGCATTTTGCTGAAAGATTATTTGTAAGTTAGTAAAACCAAAATACTCTGTAAGTTTTTGTGTCTTTGCAGTGCGCATTATAGTTTAGCTATAATCTGAAACAATCCTAGTAATAAAACACGTTTTACAGACCGAAGTGAATCGGTGAACCAACTGAAAGGGCTTCCTGTGTTCAGCGGTAAAAATGGCCGACATCCTCAGTGTCTGATAAGTGATAAAGGTCAACGAGGTCATTTACATTCAGCTCATGTGCCGCCTGTGAAACCTGCTTCACATCTGCTGCGGCGCTGAAAAGAGCAAATGCTGCTGCGCCCAATTAGCAGCCGTCCTCCAACAAACACGTCTGTTTCTGTTCCTGGAGGTTTTAGGACGCTCGTCTTCACTGCCAGATTCATTTACTAACATTTTACTCAACTAAGAGTAGCAATGCTTCATGACAAGATTAGTCAAGTAAACGTTTTTCAAGAAAAGTAACTAGTTGCTACCCAACTCTGCTGGTTTCCAAGTGGATTTTAAAAAAGAAACCTGAATGTTGTAGAAACCCTGAGTTTATTTCCATTCGCAGCCGTTCCAGCTGATGTTCTTCAGCTCTTAGCGGGTCGGAGCCGTTTTCCCCGAGGCTGGAGTCTCATTTTTGGAAACAAGCTCTCGAGTTGGGGCCCCAGCAGCACACACACACACACCCATCTGTGTCCCGCTCCGGGTCTCGTCACCTGACACCATCTGCATGCTAAGAGGGCCGTGAAAGCCTCTTCAGGCCGACCTGCACACACTGCAGGGCCCTCTGCGCCGTCCGGTGACAAGTGTGGTGGGACGAGAGCCAGAAGGCAGCAGGAATGCTGTGTGTGTGTGTGTGTGTGTGCGTGTGTGTGTGTGTGTGTGTGTGTGTGTGTGGTGTGTGGTGTGGTGTGTGTGCGTGTGTGTGTGTTGTGTGGTGTGTGTGTGGTGTGTGTGTTCCCTCACATATGAGCCAAGAATTGCTTCATCCAGCTTAATAAAGGAAGTTCTTGTTTGTGCAGCTTTCTCAGCCCATATCTGCTGTTTCTGAAACCGGATCTCTTTAGCATCTTTTTTTTTATTGCTGATGAAATCCTCACATATTTACTATTTAGTGCATTTCTTCTCATGATTTATGGTTTAGAGATCAACTGTCAAACTGTGGGAACAGCATTCAAAGTTTAAACCAGTTTGATATAACTCAATGTGTAGCTGCTAGCTAAAATGTTTGTTTTTCTAACCTTGAACAGTAATCATAAACATTAGTTACAGTAATCGCTACACTAATGCTGTATTTAGTGGAAGCTAATGCTAAAGTGCTTCATTAACACTGTATTTATCAGAACTAGTCATTAAACTTAGACTTATTTCTATCATTTGATTCATGCTAATTTGAGCGTATTTTACCTGCTTAACCAACTTTTTGCTCTTATTTTTGAGTGAATTTTCACCCCATAGATATTTACTAAATGTCTTTGTTTTGATATTGCTTTATAAATGAAGCTGAGTTGGGATTATTATTTTTGTCATTAATCTGCAGTCATAGACCAAAAACTTGAATATGTTAAGATAAAAGAAGCTTCCAAACTTTATTTTACAACATAATTTGGTTTGTAACCATCAACAATGCAGGTTTTTCTACCAATCAGCTATTAAATATTAGCAATAAGCTGCTAATATTTTCACCAATATTTGATCCTTTTCCTGTTAAAACGTTTCTTATTTTCGTTCTGTGGGATTACAGCTGGTACCTGTAGCTAGCTTAGCTTTGGGTCTGGACATGTTTCACACGTAAAGCCACAGAGACTCACACACCTGTGTGAACACGGGTCGGGTCAGAGCCGTTTGTGTTACCTGAGTGATGCTCGCCGGGCTGTCAGGGCAGGAACGAGGCGGGTCAGCCGCCCGCCTGCAGGGCGCGGATCGGGTTTCCATCTCAGCGGAGGCGAGGCGAGGCGAGGCCCGCTTTGTGCCCCGCAGGTGTTAAACTGAGGCCTCTACTCAACCGGGACGGCCCGGTTCTACGACTGGACCGGGTGAACATAAGAGATGGCTTCCTGTTTGGGTTGAGTTGGAATCGCTTGAAGAGAAATACAAGGTGGGAAAACAGCTGCTGCTTGGTTGATTAGCATCAAAACAGTTGATGCCTCATAAAACTCTGAGGATTTTAGTTTAATCTCATATTTCTTAAAACATTTCATGACTTGTTTTTGGTGAAAGTTCACCAAATTCAAATACAACTGAAATTCTCCAGGACATTAACTCTTAATCTGCTGTCACTCTGTGTTTGTATGTTTGTTTATATTGTGATGATTCAAAGAGGATTTTATTGAACATCACAGTTTGTGTGTCACCACTATGAATAGAGCTTCTATACTGGGATCAGTGCTGTGACGTTCACAGCGTTCGGCTTCTTCTCTTTTTATACAAATAATATAGACATTTTTCCATTTAGATTAAAACAATCTTCTTTTCTGTGCATTTTCCACCCAAAACTCATTGATTAGCGTAGCTTTAGCTTCAAATTCTGTAAATAAAATCTCCTATAAATATTTTTTAAAAATTGATTAGTAGACAGTATTTTTTTAGTGACAGATGATCAAACATTCACTAAAGTAATGCTGTGTTACTACAGGTTGGGAAATAACATTCTTTATTTCTTATTTAAAACAGGAATTGAATTATTTTCTGAGTTATGTTTGTAAGCTGCCAGTTTTTTGTTTTTATCAAATTGATGATCAAAAATAATCGATTACTAAAATTATTTACTTCCAGTCCTAGTTTTTACAAAAAGGTTGTATAATAAATACTAGCTTATCATCTGCGTATAATATAACATAATATTCTGCTTCCATGGTAGGAATTTGGTGTAAAACGACGTTTTGAAGGCGAAGCAGCAGCTTTTTGCTCCAGGTTTTGTTTAGGGAGACTCGGCACATGGTTGAGGTGTTTGGCAAATATTCCTGCAGCGACGGGGAAACAAAGAGGGCAGTAACTGCCCCCAGCTGGCCAGGGCCCCTCGCTGGGTTAATATGGGCCTGCCAATTACGTTTGTATGACAGTTTTCATCAAAGTGCTTAACAAGCCCTGTGAAAACGGGAGAAAATAGTCCGTTTGAGAAACGATGGCACTGAAAGACTTGGGCATGTTTAACAGTAAGGTCTGTGTTGAGAAATGGTTTCAACTGTGTATTTATTTCTACAGCCAGGAATGTTCGCTGCTTTGATTCGGTTTAATTAAAACCAAACAGCGTCGTGTGGAAAACACGGAGTACGTCCAAATGTTTGCGCCTGTGCGGTTGCTAGCTGCTGAAAGCCGCCCTGTCCGGGTAATTGGCTGTTGTTCGGAGAGTAAACAGTTTCTGAGACGTGTTGAGCACGTGAAGTGCTTTCTGTGAGTGTAAAATGTGTGTGTGTGTGTGTGTGTGTGTGTGTGTGTGTCGACTGATGTCGGTCACTTTAAACCCTCTGACTTCAAAATGGACTCTAATATCCAACCGTTCTCCACTTTATGATCATTTCAACGTAAAACACCAAATAATTCTCGTGTGATGTGGTAAAATATTGTAAAATGACTCTTTAAAAGTTTAAATGTTATTAAAACTCTGACCTGGGGCGACCAGGTGCTTTCAGCAAAACCAAACGCTATCCTCCCAAATCACCTTACTCTCACATTAAGCACAAATCATTAAGCATTTCAACTGTTGCCATGGTTACATTGGATGATAATTACTGACGTTTATTTACAAGTATGGCAAAACAGATTTGAAATTTAAAAACACTTTTACTCCAGAGTTTAAATCTTTCTGTAAATGCTGAAAGCAGAAGACAGACAGGATCTCCTGTAGCAGTCAGTATCACATCAGATGTGAAACGCCTCTGACTGAAGACACCTTGTTGTTTATGATAGTTTTATGTTTATATGTAGGGTTTCTGATAACATATTTGCCAAAATTATAGTTTCCAAGCTAAATATTTCACTCAGAATTGAGCATTTAGCTAATTTGCTAAATCAAGTTCAGATAACCGGAAGTTGACTTTCAAAATTCCATAGTTCCATTGAGCAGCAGTGAAGGGAAGTCCGTTACGCTAGCTGGAGTTTATGTAGAGGCTCTCAAAACACAGCTTTTATAAATAAGATAAAGGGTGTTTGTTTGTTAAATCTTAAATGCAATATGTTTATATTTATGTGCAATTTGGCTTAATTTCTACTCTGTATTTTTTTTTTCAGCAATTGGCCTTTTTTTGAGTCCAAATCCCCCGTTAATAATTAATCAATTTATAAATTAATTGACTGTTATGTCAATAATCCATTAATGCCTTCAATGTTATGTTGTTATAATATATTTGTGAGTAGATTTCGATTTAAAAGTTGTAGTTTTGTCTTCATTTATTGAATTATTATTAGAGGGCTACAACAAACAGTTCACGGGCCAAAAATGGCCCGTGACCCTACTTCGAACACCCTTGGTTTAGCTATTTAGCTATAATTTAAAAGGAAATAATTCATACTATTCAAACAATCCCAGTTTGCTTGATCAAACCAATGTTTTCCTCTGGATGAAAGTGAATCCTGCATCATTAAAGGACTCAGATTTATCGAGGTTCTGGCCCGGCGGCATCGATTACACTCAAAGTCGTCTCAGAACTCTGGTAATTCTGAGGAAATCAAACCTGCGGCTGTTTTGCTAACCGGATGGTCTCTCCCACCACTAATCTCCCTCATCCTCCGGCCTCAGCCACTAAAAGACAGGAAGGATGGGACATTAAGAGCCGAAGAAGAGAAAGTCGTAAAAAATAATGACGTCTTCTGGCGAGCAGCTGAGCAGTCCAGCTATGTGGCTTCGCTCCTGTCAGACGGTCGTATCTTTTTACAGCGATGCTAATGGTTATGGACCAGAATGAAACGACGGCGGCGCTCTTTGCCTCTCTCCACTAACGGCATGTAGGACATCAGAGCTGCTAACAGCGCTACGGAGCGGGCCGGACCAGAGGAGGTCCAGGTCCAGCTCAGCGGTGCTCTACGTCTGAAAAAGGAGAGCATCAACATTCAATGGAGGGGAGGGTATTTATATATCCTCACAACCCTGGACTCACGTTTAATCTGAGTTTAGTCCCTTTTGAGATCCGTTTCTCTTTAGATCTGTCATTTTCAATTTATTTCATTCGGTTTTTCACTTTTTTATGTTTTTTAGTAAAACCTCTGATATCCCACCACATGAACATCTGATTATTTCTGGACTGGACCATTAAAACTAATGTTTTACCATTCTATTAGAATCTATTTCTGAGGTCAGACACTGATGTTGGACAACAATGCTTGGCTCTTTTTTCTTTTAAATCTTTCATTTTCAATTTTATTTATGTCTTTTTAGTTTTTTGGCATTTTTTCTTTGTAAAAGAAGCTGTGAAACGTCCTAAACATTTAACATGACTATTTGTGAACTTTCTGAGTACGGTCAGAAAATACCACAAACATTCTTCCAAAATTAATCTCTGAGGTCAAACACCGATGTTGGATGAGAAGCCTCTTTTTTTCCTTATAAATCTTTCATTTTCTATTTTGTTCAAAGAAA
>NC_088841.1:32217429-32331461 GCF_904066995.2 Poecilia reticulata
GAACAGAGCAGTGTGAGAGGGGAGATTCTCTCAGATTCTCAATGATAGTCAGATGAGTTACTGATGAACTCGATAGAAGTAGGATTTCTCAATATATAGCCNCAAAATCAATGCCACAAAATTCATGTCACAAAATCAATAGAAGAACTGTTCAGAGGTCACAGGACGTAAGATGTGAGTGGAAAACAGATCTAGTTACTGGTAAACTAGATTAAGAGAGACAGGCAAACATCAATTTGGCAGTAAACTGATGGTTGAAGAAATAAAGGGAACTCTGGTTACTGGTAAACCAGGCTCCTGAATTCGGAAAAACCAGGCCACCTATTGGGATGCTGGTTTTTGAAGAAATTCGTAGGAGAGTTTAGGGATGGGATAGTAAAATGCACAGTAAATGGTTTTCCAGATATGTTGGAAGGAAGAGGAAAGGAAAAAACACAGTTGGAAAATTAAAATGCTTCCGACAGTGGTTAGAAAAGAGGGTCCGTGGAACACCTGCGAGACAAAGAACAGCCAATAGACATCAAAATGAAACATTCTCAACAGAGCAGCTTCTGGGTCAGATTTCATCTGAAAAGGTTCAAACTGTGAAGAGATTCATACCTACTACTATTGTGAACTAAGCTTTGTGGTGTGAATTGGGTTGTTGCTGTGTTTTCATGACCTTTATTGAAATAGTTCAATGAATGTAGATTATGATATTCTTACTGAAATAAGATGCATCCCAGCATACCAACAGATAAAAGAGCCAGTTGCTTTAGCAGAATTTAATGTTGACTTGACCTTCTTCATCACAGAGATTAAAGTGAGTGACAGAAAACCTCATCATGAGTCCAGAAAACAACTCAGAGGGTTGTTGCAGTAGTGAGTCATGTTTCTTACAGGGTTTTGGACAACAGGGTCGTCATGTGAGCATAACCAACATATCCTGTTTGAATCTAATTTAAAGCAAATGTTTGTGGACATGATTTTATTCAAATTGTGTGTGAGTCAAGTTGGATCAGCTGTGACAGCTCGGCTGATCCACGTTGAAACATCCGCTCACCAGGGAGAAAGGTGTTTGGGTCCACTTCTCTCTGTGAGGGAGAGTAGAAACAGTTTGTTATTAGCTGACCAGAAAACCTTCAGGAGTCCAGAACACACATATCCGCTAAGGTTCTTTGTCCTCTGTACACAAGCTGCTTTGATCTAGACATTTCTGGACGTTTCAGCTAACTTTTTTAAATCAAATAAAGCCACATGCTGCTAGTACTCACCTCACTGAGCAGAATTTGGTGGAAATATCTAGGTTGTCTGAAAGGAGGGAAATAACAGTTAAATTTATTGAATTTATTTAACAAAGGCACATAGACAAAACAGACTAACGTAAAAAGCAGCAGTCCTATGTTTGCATCACTCTGCTTCTGCTGTGAGCGTCTGTCCCTAATAGGGCCATTTTAATAGTGCATTTGAAATTCTATTGCAATGAAGAGTTGGGAGTGACACTATTACCTTATTATGTTTCCAGACAAGGTTCTGTCTAAGGATTTTTTTAAAAAGACATCGAGTCTGTTTTTTTAGATACTAAAGATTGTAATGTATATGGATTTTAGACAGCTCATAAGATCACCACCTTGTTACACATTTGTTAGTGCACAAAGATGGTAGCACAGTCCAGAAAAAATATTCAACAAAATGAGGAAGTTTGCTAAAAAGCTTTAAAATTTTCAGTCCAATTGTGAGATTCTGTGTTCATAAATGTTGGTTCAGAATGAAACTGTCAAAAACATTCAGGTTTCCACATTGTCACTGTCTAATCGTATATTTCCAAATTTATTGTTAAAAACATTTGCGCTCGACAGGCTGCTGAACTTTGCAATGTACTTACCAGGCAAAGAACGCTGGTGAGCAGTTTTTCTTCATCTGTAAAAGACACTGGTGTGTTATCTCACAATTATTGACTGATCAGAAAAACACACAACGTTGTGTATATTAGGTTGAATTCCAACGTTAACACGTTAGAATGGTTTTCAGTTAGAAATATAGTAGGCGTCAATGATAGCATATCATGCTAACGGTCGGCACCCATCATAAATAGGAGGGTTAGCGGTTTATACTTCATTATGGTATGGCGATTCGTTAAGAAGCGATTATTAATATCTTTAAGAATGAAACCGTCTTTCATCTCTTACATTTTCTGATTATTGCAAGCCAGCTCTGCACGTCACAACCCAAGAACAAAGCAACGTTATCGAACAGCCTCTTAACGGCTGACCAGTCCGTTTCAGTTGAACTGAAAGTCTAATCAACTCCGAGGTTACCGTAGCAATTTTATACATATTTAGCTGAATAGAAGCTGATCATGAAGACAAATACTAACATACATGGTTTATAAATTAAGTCAATGGAAATACCCTCTGCAATCTGAATGGACAGGTTTTCATACGAGTGATACCGTCAATTTTAGCATATGCTAATGATTGTTTGCTTCAGAAAAAAACTCCGTATAGCGGCTTTCAGCTTTATTAAGTTACAGCCACACTTAAGAAGCAATTATGTAATAACTATTGACAAGGAACCGTCTCTCATTGTTATAATTTTATTATCACGACAGACCCAAATAACACACCGCTTACCTGTTGGGACAAACGAAGAAGTGAGAACGTAACGGCAAAGAACGTCACGTCATGTGTCAGAGGCATTCAGGAGGACTCGGATATTTCCACTTCGATTACGACTGTGGCTTTTACATGCTTGTTAAATCAATTCAAGAAAGATTTGGCACCAATTTTAAGTCTCATGTACAATTCGGGTTTTGAAACAAACATTTTGAACTGCATTTATTTCTTATCGAATTAGAATTAATTATAACATTCAAAATTATATAGACTAATTATTAATTCCCTTCGTTACTTATGCCTTACTGTGACTTTTGTTGAAAGTTAAAAATGTATTGGCATAAATTGTTATTAAATAACACTGCTTCTTCATCACTGTCATAAAAAATATTAAATAGAAAATATAAATGTAAATTTACTGTGGGAGAGGCGCTCATCAAATGCTGGTGACGTCAATGAACGCCACTTAAAGCCACTCAACTGCGCATGTCCATAAAGCCGTGGCAGGTTAACGTGTTCTTGTTTGTGCTCTTGTTCTCGCTACAGACAAACAACTAACACACTAAAGCAGGACTGTCGGCAAAAGCGGGCATTGGGAGAAATTATCCACCTCAGAGTCATGGTCACATCCATACTTATAGGTCTTTTTTTCTTCATCCCGCAGTTAATAAAATTAACGGCGGGCCAGATTAGGATTACACAAAACCACAGGTGCAAACCGGAGGTGCAAACCATTTAAGCAAAATTTAAATAATTAGATTCAAAATCAGATAGACTCCTTATTTCCCTTCGTTACTCATGTTTTACTGTGGCTTTTGTTCAAAGTTCAAAATGTATTAGATTTAAGTCTTATTAAATAGCATTGCTTTTTCATCACTGTCATGAACAGCGCTCTGTTGATGAATGACCGCTCTCACTACTTGTAGCTGACCAGATTTAGGGCGGCCATCTTGGAGCGGTCCACCCACTCAGCGTTATGTGTTTAACAGTCACGATGACGTATCAGCCCATTTAATCCATCATAACACGCTTTTTTGTTACTCGAAACCATATTCAAACATCTGTCAAAGCTTATAAGCAATGTATTTTTTAAGTATGTTTTATTACATAGTTAGCATATTTAAATATGATTAGTGGCTATAACAATAGAATAGGAATAGAATATTCTGATATTGATGTATGAAGAGCAAATTACAAAGCACAGCCGTTCATAAATTAATAAATTATTTAGTAATAATGTAACCTGGTTGTAATTCTCTTTTATTATAATACACAAAATGTCTTCTTTTGGTTATTTGTCTGTTTCCTTATCTTACTGAAACACCTCTGTCATTGTTTTAACCGTGTTATTTTAAGATCTGAAGCCCCTCCGTTTTATTTCTTCTTCTGTGGTATTGTCTTAAATTGTTTGCGCCCCTCCCCTTTTGACATGTTGTCCTGCGGGAAAGGTGTGTGCTTTTCATTTTTCCATCTAAATACATTCAGTTTATTTATACATCTATTAAGTTAATTTTAGTTTTATACTTTTGTTGGTGTAGGACTTGGAGCGGGCAGCCTATAACACGGTTGTTTTGTCTGTATTTTCGTCAGAAATAAACCGAGAATCATCCGCTTGAAAGAAACTGTGTCACGGTCCATTCACTCAAAAACCAGCACAACGCAGAAAAGGATCCGGTTACAATAGCAATACATATTTATGTTACAAAGACAAGTAAATAATTATTAATAATGTCACAATAATAATGATTAATACTGAATAATAAATATCATTCAGTATTAATATATATCATATATAACGGCCCGCCGTTATATATATATATATATATATATAATATATATATATATATTATATATAATATATATATATATAATATATATATATATATATATATATAATAAGCTTCAAGAGATAGTCTTGAAGAATGGGCTATGAGAATTATAAGAATTGCAAATATGCACTCTTGAGAATACAAGAATACATATTTTCTGAATGACTGCTGCTGAAATGCAAAAAAAAGTAGAAAGACTCTTAGGTAGGAAGATGACGCTTCGATTCATATATTAACAATAATTATATTGTTTTGCCCTTGTATCTGCTCTGATGCGTCTCTTCTCATCAACAGAAATGTTAATGGTTTTGTCATTTTCAATATGAACCTCTCACTTGTTTGGGTTGTCATTATCTATTTGAGCAATACTCTCAGGTTTGGATTTCTCCTGCCTTTTTGTCTCTTATGTTATTTATCTACAATCAGGTTAGTTTACATGTTGTCTTCTGAAAATGACAAAAAGAAAAGCAAAATCAAGAGAACAAATATGAATTAAAATAACAACATGCCTCAGCTTTATCACTATTTAAAACCTCTCAAACCCGACTTCGGCAATCTCCGTAAAAAACCGCTACACGTGTTTTTTATTTTTATTTTTATGGTCCGCTAAAGGCTTTCATCCTTCAAAAACTATCCGGCATACAATTTTTGCCCAAAATGTTATGGTTTTCCGGCTAATTAAAATCAGCTGACGGATTTAAAGGGGCGTGTCCATTTACATGCCCTGTCATCAAATACGGTGTAAGTAAATTTTCGGTCGGCTGACCGACAATGTTCGGTATGACTTGACACAGAGAAGACTCTTAACTTTGGATACTTGAAAATATTGGCTTTGTAACCTCACGTCAGGGTCGAAATTCACCTGAAACCCCCCCATGCTCTCTGAATGAATTTTAGCAGCTCTGAATAGTGCTACAACGGCGCTCCTGCTTCAAAGATCACACGAGCCAAGCTGATTACCCTCCCCGTTATCTTCCTGCTTCGTGCGTGGAAACTAAAAGCTAAATGGTGCGGAGGGGATTTCTCCAACCTGACTGTGCAGAAACCCACGTTTGGGAACTGATAAAGTGGTATTTTTATTGTGATCTCTTACTTTATAGTAGAATTTATATAATTTATTGCTTGAGCGAGGAATCTTAAGTTTTGAGAAGGTAGGAAAATTTTGCTGCAATTTAGTCTCTGATTTGTGCGTGATTTCATCACAATGTGAGGAGTCATAGAAAGAGCTGTCAGTTCATTGTTATGTATATTACACAGTGCACAATGGTACATTTTGCATGTATATGGTGTAAATGAAGGTTTGAAACTTGTATAATATATGGGCACAACTTCTGCCGCAAACAGGAACTGCGATTGTTTACATGTTAGCAACTTGCTAACCGACTTTTTAAGATCTTTTACAGTAGTTGCGCTGTTACAGACTTAAAGAATACGTGGTTTTCAGTTGTACTTTAACGTTTTCTCTCTTTACTTTTAAGCACACACAGCAGGTTCACAGCCTCACCGCCAGAGTCTAATTACACAAACACCAACACGCACGCGCGCGCGCACGCACCACACCACACACACACACACACACACACACACACACACACACACACACACACACACACAATACTTGATTACCTGAAAAAAGTCAAAAGTGAAGTTTAATTCATTTTACCCCTCTAGCCCGGAAGATTTGAGAATATTTAAACAGGCAGAAAACGTTGTGAATTAATGCATGGAAAAGGGATATGATTGTATAAGTTAAATTTCATCATACTACTTTTCAGACTCACAATCCACTGAATAAGTGAAGGATTTCCACTTATATATATATATGGTGTAAATTTCATTACCAAAGTTTATGTTATATGAAGAAAGTGTCATTCAATAGTAATCACCAATTTAATTTGAACAGGTTAACTGATTATTTTATGAACTATAACAAAGCAAGCAAAACAATTCTAAAAGACCTGAAATTTCAAGAGTGAAACATAACAATACCATTAAAAGCATAAACAGAGATTAGTCAAAATTTTAATAGTTGAAAAAAGTTGAAAAACTAAACTGAAAACATTTATTTTATTTAAATTGCAATTATTTTTTGATTATTTTTTTTATCTAATTTCCGTGAACCTCAATATCCACGACAAGGCTCCCGTCTTCCAGCATTTCATCAAACGGACTCCACAAATCTGCAGCAATCCGAAAGACTTCATCACTGTCCAGGAGGACATGTTTTTCATTTTCGTCTTCAGTGTCCATGACACCCATGACGACAGCCGCTTTTTTGTCTTCCATTTTTCCTGTTAATACAGTACAAAATATAGTATATTATATTAGAAATATAATCAGGTATGTCAATTTTCATGTTATCATCTAAAAATGAGAACAAAAAAAGAAAACCAACACCAATGTTAAATGTCAAATAACAGTAGCAACTTGTTTGATCTTTTGCTATATATGCTATTTCCTTCAGGTTTACGTTTTTTTAAGTCCAAGATCATTTGTTATGTGCATTTCATCAATCAGCAAGTTCAAAGTTATTCATATAATAAAATATCATACAGTCAGCAACTGTAAATGAAGCAACAACAACAAGCATGACATTTGGTCAACACCATCATCAAAAACATTAACATTGTGGATGTTGGTTCCAGATTTGTGGTGCATTTATGTTAATTGTTGTTTCTCCTTTATTTAAGTCTTCTTTTGGCAAAGCATAATAGACTTGATCAGAAAGTATTGAATGGTTTCCAGGATATCAAAATATGTAATAAGCCATTCCATAATTTGAAGTTGACAAAAATTACAAGGTTAGCTCTGAGCATTTGCACTTTTCACACTTTGTATATCTCCAAAGTTTAGCAAATAATTTTAATTAGAATGCCTCAATTTTAAAATATATGCACATTTGCTTTAAATGTCTAAATCTACTTAAAATTAATTTACTTCTTCAGGAATTGACAACATACCTGAATTGTTGTAAAGTGTGCTTTGCAGCTGTAATCCATAGCCAGAATCCTGGCACCGAACATGTGTAATTTTGACCTGTTGGCCAATTGCCAGTTCCACCAGGGTTGCTTCCCTCCAAAGGGAGACGGGCATTGTGCAGCTGCCCTGTAATTAAAGAATTATTGACAAAAAAATTAGAGATTTATCCAAGAGTTATCCAAGAGTCAACAACAAACAAACCCACCAATCTACCTTTCTGACCAGACGCTGCAAAATTAACATGCAAGCTGGTTCATGACACAAAAGCTGGTTTTATGTCATGAACTTGACACACACACGCACACACACACACACACACACACACACACACACACACACACACACACCACACACACACACACACACACACCATTTCCTTAGGCACTTACCTTTTTTTATCCAATATTATTTGTTTTAAAAATAAATGACAACTGCAGCTTTGAACAAGTCTTAAAACAAGTTATTATACCTCTTTCAGCCGCACTGTCCGGATTGGCACCATCATTTTCCCGACATCACAAGCCTGACCGCAGCAAACTGAGAAGTACAAAGAAAAGTACTTTTAGAGTTCGCATATTGTTCTGTAATGGGGCCTTTCATGTTATCTTCTACCCCGTTGAGATTTACAGTTAGCAAATTAAGTCCTCTCTTATGGAAAAAATTAAGAAATATAAGAAAAATCCTACCTCCACAATTCCCCTTGCACCGTCATCAGTCCTTTTGACTCCGCTGCCTTCTCCAGATGGGCCATTGGTGCTGCTGGGTTTAAAATGGCCTCTGCTTTCTGTAAAAGCTCTGGAGTGATGTTCACCTTCGGCCCTTTATAAAATTGCGTGGCGGGAGTGACGTTAATGATAAGGGGCGCTCGAGCCCCTGAGAGCGTAGCTCCTCATCACATAAGATGGCCCTCACAAAGGTTTTTGAATTTTTTTCAAATATAATTATTTTCCAATCGTTTGCCCATCTGTGACAGTTAGAATTTGATTTTTCTTTTCTGTAATACCTTTGCTTTACCCTCCTTACTGCCCAGCTAATTACTTTTCTTCCTCTCTTATCTTTATTACTGCGATGTTTACTGGTGGTGGCCTGTAGATCGGCGATTGTGCGCGGTTTATTATGGTAGATAGAGCCATCCTAGGGGGAAGTGAAGGACAGAAACAAAATGTCAGTATTACAAACCCCATCAAGAGTCAACAGTGTCACCTCCTCAGCCCCACGCTTTAATGGGGCAAAGGACACATATTAAAGCGAAGAAGCTGTTTACCACACAATAAACAGCAGTTTCAACTGAACAGGCAAATGGTTAAATAGCTGTTCAACACTTTACAGCAGATAAACACCTGATAAACGGTTTAGCCGTTGAACCAAAATCCTGTATTCAGTATTCAGTATTCAACGGCTGAACCGTTTGTTCCAAAGAAGTCACAGTTAGGCTTCACCTAACAGTGTTATAACGGACATTCAGTTTTAACTGTTAGGTAGTTTAACCTCCGCCCAACGGCAGTTTTAACGGCAAGTTAAAACTGGTGGTGGCGCCACCGGTTTTAACTATAGAAGTTAGTTATTAGATTTATTATTATTTATTATTTAATGCTTTTATCTAGGACCACCGACTTAAGAACGCCTTTTAAATCTCACCTGGGGGCCGATAGAACTAAAGATTGAAGGCTGTTGCTACAACTCAACGGGCTGGCCCGCTTAACTATCCACCCGTTGGACCGAGGTGGGCGGCTCCCGATTACACGTCATGAAACAATAGTCAATAAATAAATTGTAACATTTTACTTCCGATTCAATGTTATTACATTTACCTGTAGCTCGAAACATATGAACATAGCAATAACCCAGAAATTAAGAATTTAGACAAAACTTACTTTGTCGTCTTCTGGAAATGCTGAAAATGACCACGGCGATTTGGATGGAACGTATTATAGCCTACATGCAGCGCTCACGAGCGTCTTCACATCCAATCAAATAAGGAATGCAGCCTTTACAGTCAGTAGCCAGATTCGACTTACAGTCGTGATTAATTATTTTTTTTACTTTCACAAGGAGGAAGTATGAATCGTTAATCGCTCCAGAAAATATTTGTGTGTGTGTGTGTGTGTGTGTATATATATATTTATATATATTTTATATATATATATTTTTTTTATATATATATATATATTCTTTTATTGTCATCATTTATTCACGTTGTTTCCGTATATCAACTGCAGTCATCCCTCTTAATGTCCACCGGACTCTCGGTTGCTGTCAGCTGTTCGTTGTTTGGGTTCCCTTAATTTCTTTATGACTCAGTGATTTCTGATTGGCTGCCTGCAACAGTCACACCCCGCACATCGAACCGGGCCCGTCAGCAATTGCGGGCATTTTATTAGAATTCTGCGCCCAGTCATTCCACATCTCTGCTGAAAGGTCCTTTTTTCTTCTTCTTTCTTCCCCGCACTTCCAATATCTATGCCTTAGGTACACTTCCTTTCAGTAGTCACAACTGTTTAATCCATTTTAGCAGGTCATATCAGTTTTTCCGAGCCCCATTTAAACGCAACACGAACGCTAAACATCCTGTAATTCCAAGCAGGAAATTACAGGATCGTATTCATGCTTTACTGTGGCTTTTGTTCAAAGTTCAAAATGTTTAGATGTAAGTCTTACTAAATAGCACTGCTTCTTCAACACTGTCATGAACAGCGCTCTGTGACTGTGATGAGTGACTGCTCTCACTATTGTCGCTGACGAGATTTAGGGCGGCCATCTTGGAGCGGTCACCCACTCAGCGTTATGTGTTTAGCAGTCACGATGACGTATCAACCTATTTATTCGATCATAACACGCTTTTTTGTTACTGGAGACCATATTCAACATCTATCAAAGCTATATAAACAATTGTATTTTTTAAGTATGTTTTAATACATAGTTCAGCATATTTAAACTGTCAGTTCATTATTATGAATCTAATTATGTCAAAGTGGGAAGTGTTTAACTATAAATACACTTTAAGTGGTGTTTAGAAAAATAGTCATTCCACTAATTTATACTAATTAACAGAAGCCAAAATTTGTACAAAACCTGAACTCTTTAAAATGTTGATAGTGAAATGTAACAAAAAGCATAAATTAGCAGAGCTGAAATTATCACAGAACTCAAATTAAAATGTAGCCCTAGCGAAATCTGTAAGACTCTTCCGCATACTTATCACCACGGCTCATCCCACCAATCAGACGCACCACCTCTCTACCTCGATCCAATCACCTGGCAAGAGATCCTTCAAAAGGCGAAGCAACCACAGATCCACCCGCTTCAGCCCTGCTTCAACCCACTCATCCCCGTTTCCACCACCAGCCACCCAGATCCTCCAGTCCCCTCAAGACTCCTCTCTCCAAGCTCCGCTCCACCACCAGGACTGGGCCCGGGAAGACCTATCTGACTTCGTTCGAGTCGATCATCAAGCTCGCTGCAATTCTCGCTCGCAGGTCTTCCGCCGGTGTCCGAGCGCCAAATTCTCGGTCCAATAAAATGTCTAACTGCTGTTCTCTCTCTGTGTGAGTCTCTACAGATTGCATTCTACTTTCACATGAGAAAGTAATTGATATTATCGTAAATATTTTGGAACACATAATCAAGGAATGTTTGAAATTTTCAAATTGACGGCAATAAACAATCGACATCAATAGCTTATGACAAAATTATTTTTATTTCATCATTATTACGTTGTTCCACACATCAACTGCAGTCTTCCCTCTATATTGTCCACCGACTCCTGCAATGTTCTTTGTTTGGATCTTTTCCGTGTTATGACTCCCGTTTCTATTGGCTGCCTGCAACAGACAGAATAGGCAACAAAAATTTATTGAGAGGATTTATTTTGGTAAAATTATTTTATACTTCCATGATTTCTTTACATTCATTCTTATATCTGCTCTGAGCTTCTCTCTCCACATCAACATCCAGGCTGCCAGGAGCAGAGAAATGTTATGGTTTGTTACATTCAGAAGAATCTCTCACTGTTTGGTTGTCAGTCTCCATTCGACAGTAATCACATGTTTTTATCATATTATCCACCTTATTCCTAACCCCCATGAGCTTGTATAATTTATGGCACAACGTTTACTGCAAACCGAACTACCACTTGTTTGGTTAGAACTAGCTATTTTCAGACCATTTAGGCAATGAAAATATATATATATATATATACTAAATAGCACTAAATAGCTATTTAGTATATAATAGCTATTTATATACTAGCATTTAGTATATATATATACTAAAGCTAGTATAATATATATATAATATATATATATATATTATATATAATATATATATATTATATAATATATATATATATATATATATTGGTCACACTCAGAGAAGGTATACCATAATTCAGCTGAAGAAGCAAAGTTGTGTGCAACGATAATTATTTGAAAAGTAAAAAAGTGAAACAGACTGAGACAGAGCTAATTGCACAAAAGGAAATTAGTGCAAACCCAGAAATAGTTGAAACAATTGATAGTAAAACAGCAAATAGATTAATTAGGGAACACAAAACCAAATATTTGCAGGAGTAAAACAGAGCAAAACAAAAGATGAAGGTCTAAGAAGCAGAACATGTTGATAATAATTGCTGAAATTGATTAAACATTGCAGAAGAGCTTAGAAGATAGTAATACATGTAGAGTAGAAACATACAGAAAAGACAAGCAAAATGCATAGAAACAGAAATAGTTGAAACGATTGAATAGTGAATATATATATTAATATAATAGTGAATTAATAGTGAATTATACTGTATAAATTATATAATATATAAAATAGCAGAATTCAGCAGAAGAAGCAGGAGTTGTGTGCAACCTGAATTATTTGAAAAAGTCAAAAAGTGAAACAGAGTTTAAGAAAGAGCATAATTGAAACAGGAAATAAGTGCAATCCCAGAAAGTTGAAACAATTGAATAGTGAAACAGTAATAAGTATAAAAAATTAGTGGAAACAGTAAACCAGAAATATTTGAAGGAGTAAAACAGATAAACAAAACGATAAAAGAAGCAGAATGTTTGATATATGAATTTATAAAATTGATTAAAGATAGTAGAAGATCTTAAAAATAGTAAAACCAGTAGAACCAGAAGGCAAACAGAAAAGTAGACAAGCAGAAAGCATAGACACAGATAAAAACAGAGCACAAGAAGAAATACATTGAAAGAATAGGAGAAATGTGACAAGGTTTATACTCCAGAGGAGTTTAACAGAAAACAGTAAACCTGTAGCAAAGATGTAATTCCATAAGTAGACACTAGTGGCTACATTTTAATGCATAAATATTTCTCTACAGTGAAAATGTATGAACAGCATAATTTGTTTAAAAAGCAGAAAAGTTCAAAACGGCAGTTACTAGAGTGGCACTCAAGTAACTGAAATCAGTTACAGAGTTCCACCATAGGAAATAATGGGGCAAAAGATTTGCACAAAAGGGCAATTATTTCAAAAAGTGCAATAGTGAAGTTACCAAAAGTCATAGCACATTCTCCTGAAGAGCTGAACGTTTGATATATAAATTAGTACAATTAGTGAAAGATAGTGAGAGTAGTTAAACCATGAAAAACGTACGGAAGACAGAATAATAATAATAATAATAATAAAGATAAAGAAAACAAATCACTAGAAGCATTGAGCATCTCACGAAAAGAGAAACAGAATCACTAAAGTGAGAATGCATTGAATGCATTCTCACTGATAATAATAAAGGAAACAGAAACACTATAATTGAGAATGCATTGAATGCATTCTTACTGATAAAGAGAAACAGAAACACAATAGTGAGAATGCATGGAATGCATTCTCACTGATAATAAAGGGAAACAGAATCACTATAAGTGAGAATTCATTGAATGCATTCTCACTGATAAAGGGAAACAGAAACACTATAAGTGAAATGCATGAATGCATTCTCACTGATAACTAGAAAAATAGCTGTTCCTAGCGAAACAGCCGTGAGAATGCATATTAGCAGAATGACTGCTGCAGAAATGCCAGAAAAAGTAGAGAAAAGCTTAAGAAGTAGAAGAAAGCAGAAGAAATTGAAATAGTTGAAACAGTTGAACAGTGAAATGTAGCAAACTGCAGAAATTAGCTGAAGCTGAAATTAGTACACCACCAGAAATATTTGAAGAAGTGAAACTTAACATAAAGGGCCAAATAAGCATATTTGCAGAATGATTGATGGAGAAATATAAGAAACTTGAGAACAAAGAGTAAGAAAAGCATAAGAAGGCTAGTCATACTTTGTAGAAATCCTTTGCCAAGTAGTGAAACTTTGCAAAAGTGTTGCAGAATTCAGCTGAAGAAGCAGAAGTTTGTGTGCAACATGAATTATTTGAAAAAGTCAAAAAGTGAAACAGAGCGTAAGAAAGAGCACAATTAGCACACGAGGAAATTAGTGCAAACCCAGAAATAGTTGAAACAATTGAACAGTGAAACAGCAAAAAGCTTAAATTAGCGGAATCAGAAAAACCAGAAATATTTGAAGGAGTAAAACAGAGCAAAACCAAAAGCAATAAGGGTCAGAAGAAGCAGAAAAGTTTGATATATGAATTGATAAAATTGATAAAAGTTTGAGAAGACCTTTGCAGACAGTAAAACCAGTAGAACCAAAGGAATAGCCAGAAAAGTAGAAAAGCAAAATGCATAGAAACATAGAAATAGTTGAAACAATTGAATAGTGAATATACTATATTAATATATTTAATAGTGAATTAATAGTGAATTATACTGTATAAATTATATAAATTATATAATATGTAAATTATAGCAGAATTCAGCAGAAGAAGCAGGAGTTTGTGTGCAACCTGAATTATTTGAAAAAGTCAAAAAGTGAAACAGAGTTTAAGAAAGAGCATAATTGAAACAACAGGAAATTAGTGCAATCCCAGAAATAGTTGAAACAATTGAATAGTGAAACAGTAATAAGTATAAAAAATTAGTGGAAACAGTAAACCAGAAATATTTGAAGGAGTAAAACAGAGCAAAACTTAAAGCAAACAGGGTCAGAAGAAGTAGAAATGTTTGATATATGAATTTATAAAATTGATTAAAGATTGTAGAAGATCTTCAAATATAGTAAAACCAGTGGAACCAGAAGGAAAACAGAAAAGTAGACAAGCAGAATGCATAGACACAGATAAAAACAGAGCACAAGAAGAAAATACATTGAAAGAATAGGAGAAAGTGTGACAAGGTTGTACTCCAGAGGAGTTTAACAGAAAACAGTAAATCCTGTAACAATCATAGTAATAATTCCATAAAGTAGACACTAGTGGCTACATTTTAATGCATAAAATATTTCTATACAGTGAAATATGTATGAACAGCATAATTTTGTTCATAAAAGAGCAGAAAAAGTTCAAAAACGGCAGTTACTAGAGTGGCCACTCAAGTAACTGAAATCAGTTACAGAGTTCCACCATAGGAAATAATGGGGCAAAATATTTGCACAAAAGTGCAATTATTTCAAAAAGTGCAATAGTGAAGTTTACCAAAAGTCATAGCTCCATTCTCCTGAAGGAGCTGAACGTTTTGATATATAAATTAGTACAATTAGTGAAAGATAGTGAAAGTAGTTAAGCGACAAAAAACGTACGGAAGACAGAATAATAATAACTAGAAAAATAGCTGTTCCTAGCGAAACAGCCGTGAGAGTGCATATTTGCAGAATGACTGCTGAAGAAATGCCAGAAAGAGTACAGAAAAGCTTAAGTAGAAGAAAGCAGAAGAAATTGAAAATATTTGAAACAGTTGAACAGTGAAATGTAGCAAACTGCAGAAATTAGCTGAAGCTGAAATTAGTACACCACCAGAAATATTTGAAGAACTGAAACTTAACATAAGGGGCCAAATAAGCATATTTGCAGAATGATTGATGGAGAAATATAAGAAACTTGAGAACAAAGAGTTAGAAATTGGATAAAAGCATAAGAAAGCTACTTATATATTGTAGAAATCCTTTGCCAAGTAGTGAAACTTAGCAAAAGTGTTGCAGAATTCAGCTGAAGAAGCAGAAGTTTGTGTGCAACATGAATTATTTGAAAAAGTCAAAAAGTGAAACAGAGCGTAAGAAAGAGCACAATTAGCACACGAGGAAATTAGTGCAAACCCAGAAAAGTTGAAACAATTGAACAGTGAAACATTAAAAAGCTTAAATTAGCGGAATCAAAAAACCAGAAAATTTTAAGGAGTAAAACAGAGCAAAACCAAAAGCAATAAGGGCCAGAAGAAGCAGAAAAGTTTGATATATGAATTGATAAAATTGATAAAAGTTTGAGAAGACCTTTGCAGACAGTAAAACCAGTAGAACCAAAGGAATATCCAGAAAAGTAGACAAGCAAAATGCATAGAAACATAGAAATGGTTGAAACAATTGAATAGTGAATATACTATATTAATAAGATAATAGTGAATAAATAGTAATTATACTGTATAAATTATATAAAGTATATAATATATAAATTATAGAGGAATTCAGCAGAAGAAGCAGGAGTTTGTGTGCAACCTGAATTATTTGAAAAAGTCAAAAAGTGAAATAAAGTTTAAGAAAGAGCATAATTGAAACAAAAGGAAATAAGTGCAATCCCAGAAATAGTTGAAACAATTAAATAGTGAAACAGTAATAAGTATAAAAAATTAGTGGAAACAGTAAACCAGAAATATTTGAAAGAGTAAAACAGAGGAAAAACTAAAGCAAAAAGGGTCAGAAGAAGCAGAAATGTTTGATATATTAATTTATAAAATTGATTAAAAATTTAGAAGATCTTCAAATATAGTAAAACCAGTGGAACCAGAAGTAAAACAGAAAAGTAGACAAGCAGAATGCATAGACACAGATAAAAACAGAGCACAAGAAGAAAATACATTGAAAGAATAGGAGAAAGTGTGACAAGGTTGTACTCCAGAGGAGTTTAACAGAAAACAGTAAATCCTGTAACAATGATAGTAATAATTCCATAAAGTAGACACTAGTGGCTACATTTTAAAGCATAAAATATCTCTCTACAGTGAAATATGTATGAACAGCATAATTTGTTTATAAAAGAGCAGAAAAAGTACAAAAACGGCAGTTACTAGAGTGGCCACTCAAGTAACTGAAATCAGTTAGAGAGTTCCACCATAGAAAATAATGGGGCAAAATATTAGCACAAAGGTGCAATTATTTCAAAAAGTGCAATAGTGAAGTTTACCAAAAGTCATAGCTCCATTCTCCTGAAGGAGCTGAACGTTTTGATATATA
The DNA here is from genome assembly GCF_904066995.2 of Poecilia reticulata. Classification (NCBI taxonomy): domain Eukaryota; kingdom Metazoa; phylum Chordata; class Actinopteri; order Cyprinodontiformes; family Poeciliidae; genus Poecilia; species Poecilia reticulata. The sequence continues at coordinate 32,234,112 of NC_088841.1, forward strand.
AATTAGTACAATTAGTGAAAGATAGTGAAAGTAGTTAAGCGACAAAAAACGTACGGAAGACAGAATAATAACTAGAAAAATAGCTGTTCCTAGCGAAACAGCCGTGAGAATGCATATTTGCAGAATGACTGCTGCAGAAATGCCAGAAAAAGTACAGAAAAGCTTAAGAAGTAGAAGAAAGCAGAAGAAATTGAAATAGTTGAAACAGTTGAACAGTGAAATGTAGCAAACTGCAGAAATTAGCTGAAGCTGAAATTAGTACACCACCAGAAATATTTGAAGAAGTGAAACTTAACATAAAGGGCCAAATAAGCATATTTGCAGAATGATTGATTGAGAAATATAAGAAACTTGAGAACAATGAGTAAGAAAAGCATAAGAAGGCTAGTCATACTTTGTAGAAATCCTTTGCCAAGTAGTGAAACTTTGCAAAAGTGTTGCAGAATTCAGCTGAAGAAGCAGAAGTTTGTGTGCAACATGAATTATTTGAAAAAGTCAAAAAGTGAAACAGAGCGTAAGAAAGAGCACAATTAGCACACGAGGAAATTAGTGCAAACCCAGAAATAGTTGAAACAATTGAACAGTGAAACAGCAAAAAGCTTAAATTAGCGGAATCAGAAAAACCAGAAATATTTGAAGGAGTAAAACAGAGCAAAACAAAAAGCAATAAGGGTCAGAAGAAGCAGAAAAGTTTGACATATGAATTGATAAAATTGATAAAAGTTTGAGAAGACCTTTGCAGACAGTAAAACCAGTAGAACCAAAGGAATAGCCAGAAAAGTAGAAAAGCAAAATGCATAGAAACATAGAAATAGTTGAAACAATTGAATAGTGAATATACTATATTAATATATTTAATAGTGAATTAATAGTGAATCATACTGTATAAATTATATAAATTATATAATATGTAAATTATAGCAGAATTCAGCAGAAGAAGCAGAAGTTTGTGGGAAACCTGAATTATTTGAAAAAGTCAAAAAGTGAAACAGAGTTTAAGAAAGAGCATAATTGAAACAAAAGGAAATTAGTGCAAATCCAGAAATAGTTGAAACAATTGAATAGTGAAACAGCAATAAGCATAGAAAATTAGTGGAAACAGTAAACCAGAAATATTTGAAGGGGTAAGAAGTAGAAGAAAGCAGAAGAAAGCGGAAGAAATAGAAATAGTTGAAACTATTGAATAGTGAATATACTATATTAATTTATTAATAGTGAATTAATAGTGAATTATACTGTATAAATTATATAAATTATATAATATATTAATTATAGCAGAATTCAGCAGTAGCAGGAGGTTGTGTGCAACCTGAATTATTTGAAAAAGTCAAAAAGTGAAACAGAGTTTAAGAAAGAGCATAATTGAAACAACAGGAAATTAGTGCAATCCCAGGAATAGTTGAAACAATTAAATAGTGAAACCGTAATAAGTATAAAAAATTAGTGAAAACAGTAAACCAGAAATATTGAAGGAGTAAAACAGAGGAAAACCAAAAGCAAAAAGGGTCAGAAGAAGAAGAAATGTTTGATATATGAATTTATAAAATTGATTAAAGATAGTAGAAGATCTTAAAAGATAGTAAAACCAGTAGAACCAGAAGGCAAACAGAAAAGTAGACAAGCAGAATGCATAGACACAAATAAAAACAGAGCACAAGAAGAAAATACATTGAAAGAATAGGAGAAAGTGTGACAAGGTTGTACTCCAGAGGAGTTTAACAGAAAACAGTAAATCCTGTAACAATCATAGTAATAATTCCATAAAGTAGACACTAGTGGCTACATTTTAAAGCATAAAATATTTGTCTACAGTGAAATATGTATGAACAGCATAATTTTGTTTCTAAAAGAGCTGAAAAAGTACAAAAACGGCAGTTACTAGAGTGGCCACTCTAGTAACTGAAATCAGTTACAGAGATCCACCATAGGAAATAATGGGGCAATAAATTTGCACAAAAGGGCAATTATTTCAAAAAGTATAATAGTGAAGTTTACCAAAAGATATAGCTCCATTCTCCTGAAGAAGCTGAACGTTTTGATATATAAATTAGTACAATTAGTGAAAGATAGTGAAAGTAGTTAAGCGACAAAAAACGTACGGAAGACAGAATAATAATAATAAAGAGAAACAGAAACACTATAAGTGAGAATGCATTGAATGCATTCTCACTGATAATAATAATAATAAAGAAAAACAGAAACACTATAAGTGAGAATGCATTGAATGCATTCTCACTGACTAGAAAAATAGCTGTTCCTAGCGAAACAGCCGTGAGAATGCATATTTGCAGAATGACTGCTGCAGAAATGCAAGAAAATGTGGAGAAAAGCTTAAGAAGTAGAAGAAAGCATGAGCAATTGAAATAGTTGAAACAGTTGAATAGTGAAACGTAGCAAACTGCAGAAATTAGCTGAAGCTGAAATTAGTACACAAACAGAAATATTTAAAGATGTGAAACATAACATAAAGTGCCAAATAAGCATATTTGCAGAATAATTGATGGAGAAATATGAGAAACTTGAGAACAAAGAGTAAGAAATTGGAAAAAAGCATAAGAAAGCTAGTCATACATTGTAGAAATCCTTTGCCAAGTAGTGAAACTTAGCAAAAGTGTTGCAGAATTCAGCTGAAGAAGCAGAAGTTTGTGTGCAACATGAATTATTTGAAAAAGTCAAAAAGTGAAACAGAGCGTAAGAAAGAGCACATTTAGCACACGAGGAAATTAGTGCAAACCCAGAAATAGTTGAAACAATTGAACAGTGAAACAGCAATAAGCATAAAAAATTAGTGGAAACAGTAAACCAGAAATATTTGAAGGAGTAAAACAGAAAAACCAAAAGCAAAAAGGGTAAGAAGAAGCAGAAATGTTTTATATATGAATTTATAAAATTGATTAAAGATTGTAGAAGATCTTAAAAGATGGAAAAACCAGTAGAACCAGAAGGCAAACAGAAAAGTAGACAAGCAAAAGTCATAGAAACATGGAAATAGTTGAAACAATTGAATAGTGAATATACTATATTAATAGTATAATAGTGAATTAATAGTGAATTATATTGTATAAATTATATAATATATAAATTATAGCAGAATTCAGCAGAAGAAGCAGGAGTTTGTGGGCAACCTGAAATATTTGAAAAAGTCAAAAAGTGAAACAGAGTTTAAGAAAAAGCATAATTGAAACAAAAGGAAATTAGTGCAAATCCAGGAATAGTTGAAACAATTGAATAGTGAAACAGCAATAAGCATAAAAATTAGTGGAAACAGTAAACTAGAAATATATGAAGGTGTAAAAAAGAGGAGAAAACAAAAAGGGTCAGAAGAAGTAGAAATGTTTGATATATGAATCTATAATATTGATTAGTGATTGTCGAAGATCTTAAAAGATTGTAAAACCGGTAGAACCAGAAGGCAAACAGAAAAGTAGACAAGCAAAATGCATAGAAACATGGAAATAGTTGAAACAATTGAATAGTGAATATACTATATTAATAGTATAATAGTGAATTAATAGTGAATTATATTGTATAAATTATATATTATATAAATTATAGCAGAATTCAGCAGAAGAAGCAGGAGTTTGTGTGCAACCTGAATTATTTGAAAAAGTCAAAAAGTGAAACAGAGTTAAGAAAGAGCATAATTGAAACAACAGGAAATTAGTGCAATCCCAGGAATAGTTGAAACAATTGAATAGTGAAACAGCAATAAGCAAAAAAAATTAGTGGAAACAGTAAACCAGAAATATTTGAAGGAGTAAAACAGAGGAAAACCAAAAGCAAAAAGGGTTAGAAGAAGCAGAAATGTTTGATATATGAATTTATAAAATTGATTAAAGATAGTAGAAGATCTTAAAAGATAGTAAAACCAGTAGATCCAGAAGGCAAACAGAAAAGTAGACAAGCAGAATGCATAGACACAGAGAAAAACAGAGCACAATAAAAAAATACATTGAAAGAATAGGAGAAAGTGTGACAAGGTTGTACTCTAGAGGAGTTTAACAGAAAACAGTAAATCTTGTAGCAATGATAGTAATAATTCCATAAAGTAGACACTAGTGGCTACATTTTAAAGCATAAAATATTTCTCTACAGTGAAATATGAATGAACAGCATAATTTTGTTTCTAAAAGAGCAGAAAAAGTACAAAAACGGCAGTTACTAGAGTGGCCACTCAAGTAACTGAAATCAGTTAGAGAGTTCCACCATAGGAAATAATGGGGCAAAATATTTGCACAAAAGGGCAATTATTTCAAAAAGTGCAATAGTGAAGTTTACCAAAAGTCATAGCTCCATTCTCCTGAAGGAGCTGAACGTTTTGATATATAAATTAGTACAATTAGTGAAAGATAGTGAGAGTAGTTAAACCACAAAAAACGTACGGAAGACAGAATAATAATAAAGATAAAGAAAAACAGAAACACTATAAGTGAGAATGCATTGAATGCATTCTCACTGATAATAATAAAGATAAAGAAAAACAGAAACACTATAAGTGAGAATGCATTGAATGCATTCTCACTGATAAAGATAAAGAAAAACAGAATCACTATAAGTGAGAATGCATTGAATGCATTCTCACTGATAAAGATAAAGAAAAACAGAAACACTATAAGTGAGAATGCATTGAATGCATTCTCACTGATAAAGAAAAACAGAAACACTATAAGTGAGAATGCATTGAATGCATTCTCACTGATAATAATAAAGGGAAACAGAAACACTATAAGTGAGAATGCATTGAATGCATTCTCACTGATAATAAAGAGAAACAGAAACACTATAAGTGAGAATGCATTGAATGCATTCTCACTGATAATAAAGAGACATTCTATTGGGTGTAGAACAATAGGTGCCTGCCATGCAATGCATGGAGGCAGTACTGACTTGCTTCGCAAGTCAGTACTGCTCTCCTTATGCATTGCTATGGCATGCCCCTAATAATATATATTTCGGGAAAAACCTTTAGAAGAAAGGAAAACGTTTCTCAAAGAAAGTGGCATCTGTTTCAAGTGTTGCAACTCCTCAGCACACACTGCCAGAGACTGCCAAACTATTGTTATGTGCACTGAATGCAGCAGTGACAGACACTCTTCAGCACTACACCCGGGTCAGGCACCATGGGTAAAAGACACCAAACCACCAATAGAGCACGGCGGGGAGCCAGAACCCATTCAAACTTAAGAAGTTACTAGCCAGTGCACTTCAGTCTGTGGAGGAGACCGCGCAGTCAAGAACTGCTTCAAGATATGCCTGGCCAGAGTCTATCCTAAAGGAGAAAGTGACAAAGCCATAAAGGCTTACGTTATCATAGATGAGCAGAGTAACAGATCTCTGGCACACTCGATTTTCTTTGACACGTTTGGTGTTCAAGGCCCGGCTGCGTCGTACTCACTAAAGACTTGCTCTGGAATGTCTGAAAATATGGGAAGAATAGCTTCAGACTTCTGTATAGAGTCAATGGATGGTAAAACAGTGCAGCTACTACCAAGTCTGCTGGAGTGTAACGAGATACCAGACAACAGAGCAGAAATTCCAACACCAAGTGCTGCTCTTCATCATGAACATCTCAAACCAATCGCTCACCTCATCCCAGAACTCGAACCAGATGTCCCTATTATGCTCCTACTTGGACGTGACATCATCAGGCTTCACAAATGGTTCACAAATACATCAATGGCCCACCAGAAGCTCCTTATGCTCAGGAACTTGCTTTAGGATGGGTGATTGTGGGCAAAGTCTGCCTTGGGCGTGTTCATAAATCACTCGGCGTGAACACATATTTCACCAACATTCACGAACAGGCTTGTACAGCCATTTTTGAGCCCTGTCCAAGTGTTCTACATGTTAAAGAGAGATACAGTCCCAAAAGATCAAAAGATGTCTACGAGGTAGAAGATTTCGAGCTAGGTCACACAGTGTTCCAACTTACCAGTGAAGATAATAAACAAGCTCCATTCTTTGAAGATCTTGCCTGTTGGGGTTTTTTAAAGTCAGTTCAAGACCTGTATAGAACCAGACACAAGACAAATGAGGGTTTTATGACTTCCTTTGCAAAGGGAGAGATCCACAACCTCTAACCCGCTCGGGATCAAAGATTGGTGAGCTCTGCTCAACTCTGCTTGGAAATGGCTTTTATTATGATGACCTTCTTCAGTAGAACAATGCTGAGATAACAGAACAGATGGACCCCTTGAGTAGGAAATTACATTATAGATACAGAAAGAACCTTAAAGCATGACTGGTCAAAGGTAACTGAACACATGTAGATAAAACATTCAAATAAAATGATGAAACAATGATTAGTTAAAATGAGTAATTTTACCCAACATTCCCCCCTGTTCAACATTTTATGTCCTAAATACACAATCCAGTAAATGAAGACCAGAAGAACCCGTAAGGGACAAAACGGAAATCAAAACATAAAACTAAGAAAAACTACAAACAGAACCTGAGGAAACAACAAAACTGCAAATCAAGCATCAGCACCACACTGATTTTGCTGTACAAAACTTTAAGTGAAATGCATCATAAAGAATTACAGCAATGTGTTTTTTTCAAGTTTCTGGACAAGATTCAAATTTAACAATGTCCATTGTGATGTTCACAAATGCATGAAATCTGTAAGAGAGCGTTTCCAAACGCAGAATGTTCTTTGCCACACCTATCCATGGAAACAAAGCAAGAGTAACCTTTTGTCCATCAGTCCAGTGTTTGTGTTCTGGAGGAACGTCAGTCCCCCAGACTGAGTCATGAGGCTTAAAGTTCAATACTTCACGTTTCCGTTTACCCGATGATGAAGCTGGCCGACGACTGATGATAGTGGTTCCGTCTGACACCCACACAGGTGCACAGCGACCCTGAAATTCTCCTGGTAGAAAGTCATATGGTTTATGACCACAGAGCCACATTGCTCCAGGAGTCGAGAATCGAGGCACGGCGATATTACTCGGACCGATACGTGACATCAGGAAGGTGTTGCTGCAGGAGGAGGTGTTACCGAGTTTTGTACCGCTAACAACCGATCCTTGAGTCCAGCAGCAAGGATGTTTCATATCGGGTCGGCGTTCAGTCCAAAAGTACGGGGAGCTGTGTTTCCCTCCCACTTCAGGACTGCAGGAAATCTGTCACACTGGGCGGAGTGAACTTCAACAATATCAGAGGGATTAGTAGATGAGTATCTGAGGGCAGTGTTCTTACCCCCTAAAGATCGACTCTGGAAACACTCCGCTTCCTCTGCTGTCATTGGTTCATAGGTCAGAGTAGGCTGGTGTGAGCTAAGTGGAAATCTGGAACAAACGTAGCACCCTGCCTCTCCGGTGGAATTTTGTGCTAGGTAATGTAGGTAGGCTACCCACAGGTTACCACCGCCATCCTGGTGTTCATCTAGGTTTTGCAACCAAGTAGTGAAGTCATCATGGTGGAGTTGTAGAGTGTAGCACACAGAGACCACAGCACAACAGAGAACCCACCCAATGAAGGCTCCCATTGTTGCTAGGTTACAGGGACACTGGAGGCACCTGTTCTAAGGGGTGAGAGTCCTTTCTTCACTGAAGTTGAGACGAAACACCTCTATACAGTGTAACCCCTTTGTAATCAGACTTTGGACTTTGATCTCACCCTTAAGGCTCCAGCACTCTCTGCAGCTTACAGTGGCTCAGGTGAATCCAGGAAGGTCTTTCTGCGATCTTAACAGCTGTTGGTGTCATCAACAGAACCTGGTAGGGTCCTTCCCATCGAGGACTGGCCCAGTTCTTTCTTTTGATAACCTTTATGTAGACCCAGTCTCCTGGTTTGATTTGTGGATCCTCCTGTGAAGGAAGAGAATCAGACGGCAGTAAATTTGCTTTTAACAGTTCTTTGTCGTTTAACATTTTTATCATGTAATCAGCCAATGTCTGTTCTTCATCAGCTTTGTCCAAATCTTTTCCAAAAAGAGGCAATCTGTAAGATCTGCCATGAATGATTTCAAAAGGTGTTAACCCATCTATGTTGGAAGTTATTCTCATATACAATTTTACTAAATCCAAACATTCAGGCCATGGTCTTCCTGTTTCTTCCATACATTTTCTTAATCTGCTCTTTATAGTTCCATTTGTTCTTTCAACCAAGCCTGCACTTTGGGGGTGATAGGCACAATGGTTCTTCAAAGTTATGCCTAAATGTTGAGCCATCTGACTGATGATTTGGTTCACAAAATGTGGTCCATTGTCACTGTAGATTGTTTCTGGAATGCCATGTTGTGGGATAATAGTTTTGCAAATAGCTTTAGCTACTGTTAGTGCATCATTATGCTTTGATGGAACAATTTCTACCATAACCAAGCAATATTTGTATGGTCCACTTTGTGTTAATTCAATAAAATCCATGTGCATTGTTTGAAAAGGGTAGGAGGGTTTAGGGAAAGCTCCTCTTTTGGGACGCACATATCCCTGTGGATTATGTTTTATACAGGTGGGGCATGTTTTACAGAAACCCTTTAAGTACTTTTCTAGACCATAAGTTATAAAATATTTCCGAATTAATGATATCATCCCCCCTGTTGACACATGGCAGGGACCATGGGTCACAACAGCCGCTGCTTTGAAAAGGGACCTGGGAAAAACAGGTTTATTAGCGACATGATAGAGACCATCCATACACACATAAACATGAAACATTAAAATCCGTAGTCTCGTTACCTTTGTCTGAGTCACGTCTCACCAGAGAACAATGGATTTCTCTAAACTTGTTGATCTCAGTGCTGCAGACTGTGAAGTCAGCGGGCAGCCCTCCTCTCAAGGCCTAAGAGAGATATGAGGCTGGATAATGTCCAGGTCGGTACCTTACTCTGACCGCTGACCCCTCCAGATATGCAGCCAAAGGATCATTTCACCAAGTTGGTGTTATACTCTAATTATGACACAATACATTAAACATTGTTCTCGAGGAGAATGTGTTTTTTTATTTTTTTAGTTTTTACCACATCTCAGCTTCTCTTCCTTCAGAAAAGCCATAATTCCATGAACCTCTCCTCTTCCCCAATGTTTTTCCAAAGCACAATGAAGTGCTTCTCCTAGCTCAAGTCCATTTAATCTATAAGAAGAAATCAACCCTTCCATATCTACTATAAAACTATCCACATCCTCTTCTACATTTGTTACACTTGCTACTGCTTGTCTAGCTTCTTCCAATGTCCATGGTCTAAAGACATATACATGTTCTGGAGCACCTTGTACTCCTGCTCTAGGATTTGCAACTTGGATCATTGGACAAGCATTCATTACATCATCAGAATCACTAGGAAGGTCGGGAACTGATTGTTTTTCCTGTTTTAACTTTTTTTCTGTACTGCGAAGGACCATTTTAGTGCTCTTCTGTGGCTTGAACTCTTTCTCCTGTTCAGCCAAGTTGTCTAAAAGGTCCGTTACTTCTGCATAGGGACCAGGTTGAGCTAATGATTCATCTGGCTGCGGGGACGGAGAATGGATTGGAGCTCCTCCCGCAGCACCAAGAGCATTGTTATAAGGGGGAGGGGCACATGGTTGTGTCTCATTATCCTCTGGTCTGACAAAGAGGGATTTTGCCTTTCGATCATTTTTCTGTGCCTTTTGTTCTCTTCTAAATTTTGCTTCTGTCAACCATGTCTCTGCACATTGTTTTTCTGTTTTCTAGTTTAATTTTCTTATTTCCTTTGGCATAGGTTATTTTTGTATTTAAAAGACCGACTAATTCTTCCCAAAGGGGAACTTTTAGCTCCATCTTCATTTGATAATTTTTTATCAATTTTTCTCTGAATTCTAAACTATTAGGGTGTTTTAAAACCATGTGTTTTTCATCTCCTTGTGGTTTATAACCCTTTCCTTGTTTATTTCCCATATTGCTCAAATACTCTGTGTTGATTCTCTCAAAACAACAAAAAAACCAGCAACAGCAAAAATTATGTGTGTGTACTCTCAACAGAGGATTGCTATACTGTGAGCCCCGATTGTCCCCTGAAAGACAGGCTTCTAGGCTGAGACTATTTCTCAGTCCGGTCTTTCACTTAGGCTTCTAATGCCGAGGACAGAACGAGTTTTAAATCCTCAGTTGATTCCACACCATTCATTCACTCATTCATACAAAAACAGAATTTAAGTTGAACACCGTCAACTAGGGACTCTAACCCAGAATTTAAGTTGAACGCCGTCAACTAGGGACTCTAACCCAGAATTTAAGTTGAACGCCGTCAACTAGGGACTCTAACCCAGAATTTAAGTTGAACGCCGTCAACTAGGGACTCTAACCCAGAATTTAAGTTGAATGCCGTCAACTAGGGACTCTAACCCAGAATTTAAGTTGAACTCCGTCAACTAGGGACTCTAACCCAGAATTTAAGTTTCTCTTTAGTATCGGCTGTTTCATGTGAAAAGCTTCTACTCACTCAATTGGTGTGTCGGTTTGGTCAGGTCGGATCCCGTCAATCGGCCGCTGACAGACGAAGGGAGACCTATTTCACCGGCCCAGCGGAGAATTTACTCCCCGGGACTTTGTTCGGGTCTTGTTGACTCCGGCAGTGCACTGGCTTCGGTGTGTCGTCCTCAGTCAGCCAACGGTCGGTATGTTGGGATCCGGGTCACGGCACCAAGTTGTTGGGGTTTTTTAAAGTCAGTTCAAGACCTGTATAGAACCAGACACAAGACAAATGAGGGTTTTATGACTTCCTTTGCAAAGGGAGAGATCCACAACCTCTAACCCGCTCGGGATCAAAGATTGGTGAGCTCTGCTCAACTCTGCTTGGAAATGGCTTTTATTATGATGACCTTCTTCAGTAGAACAATGCTGAGATAACAGAACAGATGGACCCCTTGAGTAGGAAATTACATTATAGATACAGAAAGAACCTTAAAGCATGACTGGTCAAAGGTAACTGAACACATGTAGATAAAACATTCAAATAAAATGATGAAACAATGATTAGTTAAAATGAGTAATTTTACCCAACATTGCCTTCATGGCAATAATGAAACAAGGAGTGAAAAAGGATGCTAGTAATAGCTGGGTAGCTCCTCTACCATTCAGACAGCCAAGACAGCACCTCCCTGATAACAGACAGCAGGCTATTAGGCGATTTCACTCTCTCAAACACAACCTAGAGAAAAAACCAGAGATGAGCCAACACTTCTTCTCCTTTATGGAAAAAATATTTGAAAATGGACATGCTGAAGTAGCTCTTCTTCTCAAACCAAACCAGGAACGGTGGTACCTTCCTATTTTTGGGGTGTATCACTCAAAGAAGCCTGGCAACATTCGTGTTGTGTTTGATTCAAGTGCACAGCATCAGGGGGTGTCCCTAAATGATGTTCTCTTGAAGGGACCTGACCTCAACAATCTACTCCTTGGTGTTCTGATGAGGTTTCGCAAAGAAGCTATTGCCATAACTGCAGACATTAAACAAATGTTTCACTCCTTCCTTGTGAGGGAAGAGGATCGTAACTTTCTACGGTTCGTTTGGTTCAGGGACAACGACCCTACACGGGAAGTCATCGAGTACCGCATGACAGTACATGTGTTTGGAAACAGCCCCAGTCCAGCAGTTGCTATTTACTGCCTTAGGCAAGCTGCGATGGAGGGAGAACCACATTATGACCCTGGGGTGAAAGACTTTGTCAACCGTGACTTTTATGTGGACGATGCACTTAAGTCCTTTTCCACTGTAAAAGGTGCAATCAGTCTGCTGAAGAACACACAGGATGTTCTAGCAAACTCTAACTTGAGGCTCCACAAAATTGCTTCTAACAACAAAGAAGTTATGGAAGCTTTTCCTGCTGAAGACCATGCAAACGACTTGAAGGATTTGGACCTAAGCTCAGACGTTCTTCCTGAACAACGGAGCTTGGGACTGAACTGGAGCTTGGAGTCTGATGCATTTGTATTTAAGATCAATGAAGAAGAGAAACCCTTTACACGTCGAGGCGTCTTGTCTGAGGTAAACAGTGTGTATGACCCTTTAGGATGTGTGGCTCCTGTGACCATCCAAGGGAAGTACATTCTGAGAGAGCTGACACAGCAAAGAGTAGACTGGGATTCTCGCCTTCCTGACATGATGGAGGAACAATGGATGATTTGGCGAGATTCACTGAAAGATCTAAGTAACTTGAAGATTCCAAGATCCTATACCAAATTTTCTTTTTCAACAGCAAAGACAATAGAACTGTGTGTTTTTTCAGACGCATCAACAAAAGCTATTGCAGCAGTTGCCTATATCAAGGTGGTGAATGAGATAGGAAGTATACAAACTGGCTTTGTCATGGGGAAGGCAAAACTGGCACCCAGACCTGAACACACAGTTCCCAGACTTGAGCTTTGTGCAGCTGTACTGGCTGTAGAGCTGGAAGAGTTCATAACATCTGAACTTGACATGCAGGTGGATGCAACAACCTTCTACACTGATAGTAAGGTGGTGCTTGGATACATTAGTAACGAAACAACAGAAGAAAATCCAGCAGACTGTGCAACAAGATCTGTACCAGCTGCCTTTCTCTCAAACACCTCTTGGTTTAGAGGGCCTAGCTTTCTTACTGAGCCTAGAAAAGAATCTTTAGAACAAGATTCCTTTGAGCTTGTTGAGCCAAACATCGATGTTGAAGTCCGTACCCAAATCTCCACTCTGAAAACACAGGCTTCTCTTACACTGCTTGGTTCCCATCGCTTTTCTAAGTTCTCTACCTGGCAAGCTTTGAGACGTGCCATTGCTACTCTTCTTCATGTTGCAAACAGCTTTCATACGGTCACAGAAAACAGACAGTGTAAAGGGTGGCACTTATGTCAGAAAGCAGGCACACCCGACCAACTCAATCTATCAGAGGATGTCATTATTCGAACTGTGCAGGAAGAGGCATATGCTGAAGAATTGGCCTGTCTCAAAAACGGTCAAGTGATCTCACGAGGAAGTCCTCTTAAGGTCCTGGATCCCTTTATTGGTGATCACAACATCCTAAGGGTAGGTGGTCAGATGAGACATGGAGAAATTTCTCTGGAAGAAAAACACCCTAAGATCATTCCTGGTAACACCCATACTGCTACACCGATGGTCCGATATTACCATGAACAAACCCTGCACCAAGGCCGTCACTTCACCGAGGGTGCGATTCGTGCAGCAGGTATCTGGATTATTGGTATGAAGAGACTGGTTAGCAATGTCATTTATCATTGTGTCACATGTCGGAAGCTCCGTGGTGTCCCTCAACAACAAAAGATGGCCGACCTGCCAGCAGATCGTCTCTCCATGGACTCTCCATTTACTTATATTGGATTGGATGTGTTTGGCCCGTGGAATGTTGTTGTAAGGCGTACAAGGGTGGTCTCGCCTATAGTAAAAGAGGGGCTGTGATATTCACTTGCATGGCTGTTAGAGCAGTTCACATTGAGGTCATCGAGTCTTTAGACACCTCCTGCTTTATCAATGCCCTCAGGAGATTTCTGGCCATTCGAGGTCCTGTGAAACAGATCCGATCGGACAGAGGCACAAATTTTGTGAGTGCATCAACAGACCTAAAGATCCCATCTAATATTGACTCCAAATCTGTTGAGAAGTATTTGGCATACAGAGGCTGCTCATGGGTCTTTAACCCCCCACATGCATCTCATATGGGTGGCTCATGGGAAAGGTTAATTGGCATAGCCAGAAGAATCCTGGATTCAATGTTTCTGCTAGTTGGGACATCAGCTAGCAGAGGTGCTTACTACACTGATGGCAGAAGTGGTAGCAATTATCAATTCAAGGCCTCTCCTACCAGTGTCTACTGATCCAAGTGACCCAGTTATACTCACCCCAGCTACCCTCCTAACAATCAGACGAATCTGGAGACTGGGAGCATTGTGCTTCTAAGAGACCAGCAACTCAAGAGGAATGAATTGTTCCTGGGATCTGTTTGAGCCACTGCTCCAGTTTGGGGTGACTGCCCCGAGGGCCCCGATGACTACAGGCACCACTGTGGTCTTCACCTTCCAGGTCTTTTCCAGTTCCTCCCTGAGGCCCTGGTATTTCTCCAGTTTCTCATCCTCCTTTTTCCTGATGTTGTAATCACTTGGTATTGCTACATCCACCACAACGGCTTTCCTCTGTTCTTTATCCACCACCACAATGTCCAGTTGGTTCGCCATTACCATCTTGTCTGTCTGGATCTGGAAGTCCCACAGGATCTTAGCTCGGTCATTCTCCACCACTTTTGGGGGTGTTCCCCACTTTGATCTCGGGGCTTCCAGTCCATATTCTGCATATATATATATAAAACCTCACATGGGATTGTGCAACCTCTCGCGAACTACACTGGTTTCTATTTTGAGTGCAGGCTCCTCCTGTCTGTAGGTCGCCAATAGCATTTATAAACATTAAATGTATAAACTGCTTTCCATAATTTAGCTTATGTGTTTAATCTACTGTGTTTTTATTGTCACTGTGTGTGTAACTTGTTTCGTGTGCTGAGGATCGATCAGAAATTACAGAGAACATATTCGAAATGAGGCAGGCAGTTCTCGTGTCTCATCGCTGGGGGCGCTCATGATCCCAGACATTGTAACTCCACAAATACAGAGTAAGAGACGGTAAACAAAGAACTAGCCACACAATAGCTGCGCTGATACAGAGAGCAAGACAGACATGGTTTTCAGTTGTACTTTATAATATATATATATATATATATATATATATATATATACGTCTGAGCATTTTAGTTGGAAAATGCAAAAATCCAGCAATTTGATGAAAACATAATCATAATTAGTTAAGCTAAGTAAAAAATAGCTATTTGAAAATAGCAATGCAATTTAAACCATTTTATTACATTTTATTTTCCATGATGACAGATGGGGAGCTGCTTCCCCTGTCTCCTCTGACTACACACACACACACACACACCACACACACACACACACACACACACACACACACACACACACACACACACACACACACACACACACACACACACACACACACACACACACACACACTCACACACACACATACTGGTTTTGGTGTACTAGCAGGACACTTTTTTCAAACCAGTTTTTTGCAACACTAAACGGACACCCCTTTCCACTTATGCTAGAAAGACGTAGTAAGTTGTCAAAAATCTTGTTAGAGCTACACAACATAGATCTCATTTAAAAATTTAGATACACACTTCAGAACTCAAAATACAAGAATGTGACCCAATGCTGTATTAAAAGGACAAATGATAATGAGATGCTTGGCTCCGCCTATGACACCAACAGTAATTGTCAGGGCCAATTTTATTTATCAGGACCATGGCATACACATACAAAAACATAAAATTTATGTGCATTAAGAAGTCCAAAAATGGAAATATGGACTATAACTAGTCCATATTTCTGTGGAGTGCATTTGTCATCCCATGAGATGTCTGAATCATCTACGGAATCAGGAGCATACTCCTCTTCTGATGATATCGCTTCACTTGAACTTTGTTCTGGACAGACCTGTTGATTAAAAACATTTTGTATACATTGAAAGCGTTTCAGCAAGAATATTTCTACTAAAAGCTTACCAGTGATGTCCTCCTTTTATTTACAATAACACATTTTGTGCAGGGACTGGTTGCAAACTAGACAGAGAAAAGTAAGAATTGACAAAGGGAGGTAGCATAAGTATTTAAAAAGTCAGTGCTGCACTTTGACTCAATTTCAACATACAGCACAACTAGACATGGAAGATCATATTCAAAAGATGAACCCAATTCCCATTCTCAAAAAAATTACCTTTACATCACACACCACTCCATTTCAGAGGTGCAGTCCTTCACATAAAACATTTTTCTAAACTTGACATTTCATCATGGATGATATCATGATCTCACACACAGTTAACCACTGTTAACCGAAAAAAGTGTAATCTTAAAATAAGAATTTGATCCTGACACTTGTGTAGGTATCAAAACCAATGAATTGTTATGATTAATTGTTTTGAATTGCAATAACCATGTGTTTGAACAGTACTTACTATTCTCATGACTATTTTAGAAATAAAAAGGTCATTGAGATAAAACTTATGTCAGGTGAGTTGCCAGAAAATAATTTGCATGCATCCAACTCAGCAGCCTGACAAGACATCTCTATGGAGAGCTAAAATGAAGGGATAAACACTGAATGATTGTTTCTAAAATAAAACAATGTCCACCTAATGTATGAACCTATCCAGTTTATTACAGAGGATCCATGTGTCTGTGCTCATCTGAACTTAACTTTCATTCTTTCTACATGTAATTTCAAAACTCAGTCCTCCAAATTTCTGCACCTTACATGATGAGTATTACACAAGACCAGTGTGTTTGAATAGTACTTAATATTATTTCAATGACTTTATATAAGAAACAAAGTTGGTTGTCAGAGACCAAAATTACCTCTGGAGGGTTGGTTGAACAGGATCCGCATACATCCACGTCACCAGCCTGACACAGTTCATCTTTGGAAATCTGAAATGTAAAGAACACTCACTGAATATGAGTTTGTTGCCAATGTAGAGAACAGTCCTCCCTATTCCTGCACCTTACATTTTGAGTATTACACAGGACCCATGTGTATGTCCACTCCTAAATGTGACTTTCATTCTTCTGTACTTGTAATTTCAAAACTCAGTCCTCACTATTCCTGCACCTTATATTTTGAGTATTACACAGGACCTGTGTGTATGTGCGTTTCTTAATGTAATTTTCATTCTTTCTACCTGTAATTTCAAAATTCAGGTTTCCAAATTTCTGCAACTTACATGATGAGTATTACACAAGACCAGTGTGTATGTGCACTCCTAAATGTGACTTTCATTCTTTTGTACTTGTAATTTCAAACCTCAGTTCTCTCCTTTTATGCAGCTTACATATCAAGTGTTACGCAAGACTTGTGTGTTTGAACAGTACTTAACATCATATCAAAAACTGTATTTTAGAAAATAAGTTGGTCATTGGAGACCAAAATTACCTCTGGAATTACCTCTACCCCTGTTGATTGAACAGGACCCGCCTGAATCCACGTCACCAGCCTGACACGGTTCATCTTTGGAAATCTGAAATATAAAGAACACTCACTGAATATGAGTTTGTTCCCAATTTAGAAAACAGTCCTCCCTATTCCTGCCCCTTACATTTTGAGTATTACACAGGACCTGTGTGTATGATCGCTTCTAAAACAGCTTTCATTCTTCTGTACTTGTAATTTCAAAACGTAGTCCTCCTTATTCCGGCACCTTACTTTTGAGTATTACACTGGACCTGTGTGTATGTGCGCTTCTAAATGTAACTTTCATTCTTTTGTACATGTATTTTCAAAACTCAGTTCTCCCTTTTTATGCAGCTTACATATCAAGTATTACACAAGACCTGTGTGTTTGAACCGTACTTAACAGTCATCCCCAACCACAGGCCGCAGATCAGTACCAGTCCGTGAACCAATTGGTACCGGGCCGCACAAGAAAAATATTTTCGTGTTACATATTGTCTGAGTATGGAGGATTGTTTATTTTGAAAACCCTTTAACCGGATTCTCTCTGTTACGTCTTGCTCACCTACATTGAGACCACAATGAGTAAGAAAGCGATATTTTGGAAAGTTTCTTTGGAAAAGGGGAAAGGACCAGAGACAGGAGAGTAGATTTATCCTGGACTTGTAGGTGACTCCCATGTTCCAAGCCCACTCTGAATAATATGTACCAGCTTACAAATGAGGCAATGGAGCTTCAAACTTCTTTGCCATTACACCCTCTGCATTGTGTGTCATCGTTTCCAAGGTGGGATCATTTCATTGCAGAGAAACAAGCTCAGGACTCCCATTAATTTGTCATTGTCGTAAGTTAAAATTTTCATGAAAATAAATATTCGTTTTTGTGGCATTTTCAAATCTTATATTGAAGGGATGTGTGAACGTTAGCATAGCGACTAGAGTCAGAGAGCATTATAGCAGTGATCGAGATGAGAAAAGAGGAGTATAGCTTGTAAGTCTTAAGTCTGGTTCGCACGGCAAGATTTTAGGATTGTCAGACGATTTTCCAAATTCTGTGACCACAGAGCTGATAAAAGTACAACAGGTTTATGTGTCCAGCCACATAACAGGAGCAAATCTTGCCATGTGAGCAGGCTTTTAGTACAAAATGATGTCACAACTACAATCTACCTGCAATGTATATAGCTAGTGAAAGCATCAAGCCTTGACTGAATGAATAGCCTTGTGTCACGTTAATTTAATGACGGATAGCTGAAAAGTTACCGGGTTTATCAACTGTGGTAGCAATTTTTCTCCATCTCCACTCGTCATCATTTCTGTGGATATTCTTTGTACGAAATGCTGAATAAACATTCATGCTGTTTCCACATATCTCCGATATCCACCGGACTCATTTTGGGCATGTCAGCTCAGCTGTTTGGAATTCCCCTCCATGAGCTACGTCACAGCGCTTTCTGATTGGCTGCCTGTCAAATTGAACAGGTTGAGTTCTAGCTCCCAATCAAGGAAAACCCTATAAGCTGTGAGAATATGCCCGATTTTAGATCGGAGCAGTCCCAATGTTCCAACGACTGGATGTGATCAGTCTTAGCATGCCATAGATGGCAGGATGAACGGTTACGATTATCGCAAGCAACGTTCTAAGATTGTTGTAAGGGGAAATTCGGGGTAAAAAAAGAAGAACCCGAGCCACAGAAACATGGCCAAGTCTTCACCGGTCCGCGGTGATAAAAAGGATGGGGACCACTGGTACTTAATATCATTTCAAAGACTTTATCTTAGAAAATAAGTTGGTCAATGGAGACCAAAATTACCTCTGCAAGGTTGGTTGAACAGAATCTGCATGCATCCACGTCACCAGCCTGACACAGTTCATCTTTGGAAACTAAATGTGAGTGTGTTCCCAATGTAGAAAACAGTCCTCTCTATTTCTGCACCTTACATTTTGAGTATTACACAGGACCTGTGAGTATGTGTCCTTCTCAATGTAACTTTCATTCTTCTGTACTTGTAATTTTGAAACTCAGTCCTCCCTATTCCTGCACCTTACATTTTGAGTATTACACAAGACCTGTGAGTACTCCTGATCAAAATCTTAAGACCAGTCAAAAAATTGCAAGAATTTGCATTTTGCACTATTGGATCTTAAGTCCAAATTAGAGCTTCACAATGTTAAAGGAAAAATCAGTGCAAGAGACAAGAACTTTTGAGCAGGCAATTTTCTGAAAACTGCATTTACACTCAAACATGATTTTTTTCAGCTGATCAAAAGTTTAAAACCATAGTCTTTAAAAGCCAAAAGATGTGCCAAACTCTGGATTTCATGTCATTTTCTGTCAAGTCTTTACACTGTCAAGACCTCGTGATGGCAAAAGCAAAAAGCACACTGACTTTGAACGTAGTAGGATTGCTGAGCTGCATAAGCAAGGCCTCTCACAATGTGCCATTGCTGCTGAGGTTAGACGCAGTAAGACAGTCATTTTGCATTTTTTAAATGATCCTGAGGGTTATGGAACAAAAAAGTCAAGTGGTAGACCCAAACAATTTCACCAGCTCTGAGCCGCAGGATCCGATTGGCTGAACGTCAAGACACGGGATGATCCTCTACCCAAATTAAGGCCATTACTGGTGCTGACTGCAGCCCAATAACCATCAGACCGCATCTGCGAGAGAAAGAAGGGCTTCAGAAACAAAACACAAAAAACATCTTCAAAGGCCATGTCTTCTTTATCGCCACAAAATTTCCCATTTGGACTTTGCAAGGGTGCGCCAAACATGGGATATTGAAAGGTGGAAGAAAGTTATCTTCTCTGATGAGAAAACATTTAACCTTGATGGTCCTGATGGCTTCCAACATTACTGGCATGACAAGGAGATCCCACCTGAGATGTTTTCTACATGGCACAGTGGTGGGGACGCCATCATGATTTGGGGTGCGTTTTCCTTCAATGGAACAATTGAGCTTCAGGTTGTGCAGGTTCATAAGGGGAGATGTTGCAGCGGGAATCCCTCATGACTGAGGGCCCTTGTCTGTGTGGTAATGATTGGGTTTTTGCAACAGGACATTGCTGCAGTTCACAATGCCCGCCTGACAAGGGAGTTCTTCCAAGAGAATGACATCACTCTTTTTGACCATCGTGCATGTTCCCCGGATCTAAACCCAATTGAGAACATTTGGGGATGGATGGCAACGGAAGTTTACAAAAATGGACATCAGTTCCAGACAGTGAATGCCCTTCGTGAAGCCATCTTTAACACTTGGAGCAACGTTTCCACTAGCCTCCTGGAAACATTGGCATCAAGCATGCCTAAATGATTGAAGTCATCAACTTCAATCATTCTTGAAGAGCTACCATTCTTGTAGCTCCACAAGAATGGTGGAGCTACTCATTACTGAGTCCTTTTTTGACACTCTGATTTCTGTTTTGGGGTTTTTTTTTGGTTTTTTTGAGCTATGGTTTTAAACTTTTGATCAGCTGAAAAAAATCATGTTTGAGTGTAAATGCAGTTTTCAATGAATTCCCCACTCAAAAGTTTTTGTCTATTATGCTGATTTCTTCTTTTAACATTGTGAAGCTCTACTTAGAACCTTCTTAAGATCCAATAGTGCGATATGTAAATTATTGCAGTTTTTTAACTGGTCTTAAGATTTTGATCAGGAGTGTATGTGTGCTTCTAAATGTAATTTTCATACTTCTATACTAGTAATTTCAAAACTCAGTCCTCCCTTTTAATCCAGCTAACATATTTAGTATTACACAACACCTATGTATTTGAACAGTACTTAATATCATTTCAATTACTTTATTTTAAAGAACAAGTTGGTCGATGGAGACCAAAATTACCTCTGCAAGGGTTGGTTGAACAAAATACGCATGCATCCACGTCACCAGCCTGACATAGTTCATCTTTGGAAATCTGAAATGTAAAGAACACTCACTAAATGTGAGTTTGTTCCCAATGTAGAAAACAGTCCTCCCTATTCCTGCACCTTACATTTTGAGTATTACACAGGACCTGTGTGTATGTCCACTCCTAAATGTGACTTTCATTCATCTGTACTTGTAATTTTAATACTCAGTCCTCCCTATTCCTGCACCTTATATTTTGAGTATTACACAGGACCTGTGTGTATGTGTGCTCCTCAATGTAACTTTCATTCTTCTGTACCTGTAATTTCAAAACTCAGTCCTCCCTATTCCTGCACCTTACATTTTGAGTATTACACAGGACCTGTGTGTATGTGCGCTTCTAAATGTAATTTTCATTCTTCCATACTTGTAATTTCAAAACTCAGTCCTCCCTTTTAATCCAGCTAACATATTTAGTATTACACAACACCTATGTGTGTGAACAGTACTTAATATGATTTCAATTACTTTATTTTAGAGAATAAGTCGGTCGATGGAGACCAAAATTACCTCTGCAAGGGTTGGTTGAACAGAATCCGCATGCATCCACGTCACCAGCCTGACACAGTTCATCTTTAGAAATCTGAAATGTAAAGAACACTCACTATATGTGAGTTTGTTCCCAATGTAGAAAAAAGTCCTCCCTATTCCTGCACCTTACATTTTGAGTATTACACAGGACCTGTGTGTATGTGTGCTCCTCAATGTAACTTTCATTCTTCTATACTTGTAATTTCAAAACCCAGTCCTCCCTATTCCTGCACCTTACATTTTGAGTATTACACAGGACCTGTGTGTATGTGCGCTTCTAAATGTAATTTTCATTCTTCTATACTTGTCATTCCAAAACTCAGTCCTCCTTTTTATGCAGCTAACATATCTAGTATTACACAACACATGTGTGTTTGAACAATATTTAATATCATTTCAATTACTTTATTTTAGAGAATAAGTTGGTCGTTGGAGACCAAAATTACCTCTGGAGGGTTGGTTGAACAGGATCCGCATGTCCACATCACCAGCCTGACGGTTCAACTTTGGAAATCTGAAATGAAGGGATGTACACTGAATTATTTCATAAATAAAGTCCACCAACTGTATGAGCAAAGCAGGTTTAGCTGAACACACCTCTACCTGTAGGTACACATAATAAGTAGGATAAACTTTAAACAATGCAGATATATCAAATAGTAGCAAATGAAATTAACATTTTTCAAAATCAGTCAATTGATCTAATTGTATGTCTTTCTGTGGTTACTTAAACATTTTTTGTCAACCGAATGCAACTAATTATTTTGTACTTGTAATTTCAAAACTCAGTCCTCAGACTGTTTTCATATATATATATATATATATATATATATATATATATATATATATATATATATATATATATATATATATATAAAAACAGTCCTCCCTATTGTTTTTGTTCCTTGTTTTTCCAGGAACAAGAAAAAACTATTTGAGTAATATATACAGTGGGGCAAAAAAGTATTTAGTCAGCCACCAATTGTGCAAGTTCCCCCACTTAAAAAGATGATAAAGGCCTGTAATTTTCATCATAGATGTACCTCAAATATGAGAGACAAAAGGAGAAAAAAATATCCAGAAAATCCCATTTTCTGATTTTTAAAGAATTTATTTGCAAAATATGGTGGAAAATAAGTATTTGGTCAATAACAAAAGTTCATCTCAATACTTTGCTATATACCCTTTGTTGGCAATGACAGAGATCAAACGTTTTCTGTAAGTCTTCACAAGGTTCTCACACACTGTTGGTGGTATTTTGGCCCATTCCTCCATGCAGATCTTCTCTAGAGCTGTGATGTTCTGGGGCTGTCGCTGGACAACACGGACTTTCAACTCCCTCCACAGATTTTCTATGGGGTTGACATCTGGAGACTGGCTAGGCCACTCCAGGACCTTGAAATGCTTCTTACGAAGCCACTCCTTCGTTACCCGGGTGGTGTGTTTGGGATCATCGTCCTGCTGAAAGACCCAGCCACGTTTCACCTTCAATGCCCTTGTTGATGGAAGGAGGTTTTCACTCAAAATGTGACAATACATGGCCCCATTCATTCTTTCCTTTACACGGATCAGTCGTCCTGGTCCCTTAGCAGAAAAACAGCCCTAAAGCATGATGTTTCCACCCCCATGCTTCACAGTAGGCATGGTGTTCTTTGGATGCAACTCAGCATTCATTCTCCTCCAAACACGACGAGTAGAGTTTTGACCAAAAAGTTCTACTTTGGTTTCATCTGACCATATGATATTCTCCCAGTCATCTTCTGGATCATCCAAATGCTCTCTAGCAAACTTGAGACGGGCCTTGACATGTACTGGCTTAAGCAGGGGGAACGTCTGGCACTGCAGGTTTGAGTCCCTGGCGGCGTAGTGTGTTACTGATGGTAGCCTTTGTTACTTTGGTCCCAGCTCTCTGCAGGTCATTCACTAGGTTCCCCCATGTGGTTCTGGATTTTTGCTCACCGTTCTTGTGATCATTTTGACCCCACGGGGTGTGATCTTGCGTGGAGCCCCAGATCGAGGGAGATTATCAGTGGTCTTGTAAGTGTTCCATTTTCTAATAATTGATCCCACAGTTGATTTCTTTACACCAAGCTGTTTACCTATTGCAGATTCAGTATTCCCAGCTAGGTGCAAGTTTATAATTTTGTTTCGGGTGTCCTTTGACAGCTCTCTAGTTTTGGCCATGGTGGAGTTTAGAGTGTGACTGTTTGAGGTTGTGGACAGGTGTGTTTTATACTAATAACGAGTTCAAATAGGTGCCATTAATACAGGTAACAAATGGAGGACAGAGGAGCCTCTTACAGAAGAAGTTACACGACTGTGAGAGCCTGAAATCTTGCTTGTTTGTTATTGACCAAATACTTATTTTCCACCATATATTGCACAATTGGTGGCTGACTAAATACTTTTTTGCCCCACTGCATATATATATATATATATAATATTTGTATTTTGAGCAGTTGCTTGTCTCCTTTGGAAAAGAAAAGTATTCTGATTATAATGATCATCGAACATGATCTATGCTAATAATGTGTAGTATAAAAATAGTTTAAAAGTGAAAAAGCAAAACAAAGGAAAAAACAATCCTTTAATAAACACTGGAATCCTATGCATAATAAAGTCACAACTCACCTTTAAATGAATTGGGGTATTTTACATCAAATCCTTCTTTATCTTCACCTAAGGAGCAATAACAATTGGAATCACGTTTGCTCTCTGAGACCTCTTTGCTGACATCTTCTGCAAAGATCAGAGAATGTGTTGCTTAGTAACAACATGATACTGTACACCAGGGGTGTCAAACTCCAGGCCTCCTGGGCCAGTGTACTGCAACTTTTACATGTCTGTCTGGTCTAAAACACCTTAAGTATATTACTGAAATAGCTTCTCAGTGCAGTCAAGTTGATGACCATCCCATCTGATCCAGCCATGTGACATCAGAAACACATCTAAATGTTGCTGGACACCAGCCCTCAAGACCTTGAGTTTGACACCCCTGCTGTACATAATATGATTTGGTGTTATTTTATGCGAAAATGATGTACTGAAGTACACAGTTCTACATAATAAAGGTTCTCAAATTCTTAAAAAATTAAAACATCATCTTAATACTAATGATTACTATCTAGATAATTTGTGCCTGTGAAACAATATCACTCACTGATGTACAGAAAATGACCAAATACAGTTTTATCTAATTCTGGAGTGAGCCACCTTCCCTTTAAACTCTGGTACACTGGCTAACATGGTTGGTAATTACTAGCTAAACTGCTGCAAATCAGATGCTTTGGTGTATCCAAGCATCAAGTAACCTACAACATTCTGCAAAATTACTAAACTATATGTACTTAAATGTCTTAAGAGATTCTGTATGAGTCTTACCTCTTTCTCCACACAAAACAAATGAAACAAGTTAAATGAATACTAATGGCTTGCACCTGGACTTGTCGGATTGTACCAAGTTGATAGAGGAGGAGGGATACAACAAAAGGAGAATTCCATTTTGTTTCTGAAGCACACAAGGTCTGATTTTTTTCCAGGAACAAGAAAAAACTATTTGAGTAATATTTTGTAACTTTCATTCAATATTTCAAAGTTAAATAGTTTATCATACATTTTTCTTTATTTAAGAGGCAACAGTTAGATGGTATCTCCCACCAGCAATGTTGTCACTTCTTTTAATCATTTCTGTTCAATCAATTAATCATGTTTATTTGTATAGCACATTTCAGCAGCAGGGCAGTTCCAAACACTATCATAAAAACAAACTGTTTTTATGATAAAGATCCAACATAAACTGTTGTCTAATGGCAGACACAACACCTGCAGAAAAAGGTTGGCTGATGTACCTGCCAATAGACAATTTAGACTACCTAGACAATCTACATGTATGCAGAGTAGCGACATTGAGATTACGACAAAATATACATTTTAAAAGTTTTGTGCTAACAGTAACATAAGTAATCATGATATTTTTGGCACTTTAAATATTTTTTAAATAAATGCTTTTTATTTTTATATTTGTAATTCTGTATTACTCCATGACTGGTTATCCCTTCTTTCAAATTCAAAAATACTTTATTGATCCTAAAAGGGAAATTAAATTTTAAAAAAGCTTGGGTCCTCTACCACAAGCCTTGGAGCGTGAGTGGTCTTCACAGTATATTAGCAGTTCCCAAAGGTGTGCTTCTCTGTATCAAGAGGTCTGATGTATCTCCAGGTATTTGTTTGAGTCACTCTTCCAGTTTGGGGGATCATTACCCTGAGGGTTTCAGTGACCACAGGCACTACTGTTGACTTCAACTTCCACATTCTTTGTAACCACCTAAGACCCAAACTCTTGCATGGCATGCATTATTAATTCGTCTGATATTTGGGTTGATTGGGACCTAATGATTGCAAAAACAAAGAATTGTCTTTTTACATGATGTCTGGACATCATGTTTCTCAGAAAAATACTTATTCATTTTAAATCACCATGTCTAGCACCATGGTAAAGCTATACAGTTGCTAACTTTTGTAAACTTACACAACAAAAGAAACACTGAACATCTTGAGTCTAACCTGTAATGTGTTATAATCTTCCACCACCACTAAGTCATAAAATAATGGCCTAACGTGTGGACACCAGACCCCATCTAGAGCAAAATTTAGTATTGTGGACAAGACAGTCCAAAATAAGTCATCCACTTATGTGAACAAATTTTTTCTCAGGTTCTAGGAGGATGATGGTTCTTTTTAGTCTTTGGTATTTCTCTAGTTTTTTTCTGTACCTTCTGTTCATTCAGGATAGCTACATCATAACAACTGCTTTGCTCTGCTGCTCAATGATCACCATGTTCAGTTGGTTTGCTTTTCCTGTTTTGTCTTCCTGTATATGGAAGGCCCACAGAATCTTAGCTTGTTCGTTTTCTACCACCTTGTGTGGCATTTCCCATTTTAAAGAGGTGTGTTCAAGGTTATATTCCCTTCAGATGTTTCTTCACACTATTTTGGGTACTTGGTTGTGGCGTTCCATGTATTCTTATCATGCTACCATCTTGAATCCTGGTGTTAGCTACTAGATTGTCTCAGAGGATTCATTGCATAGCATTCACTGAATATCTTGCTTGGTATTACAAATCTGGGTCGTTATTGCTCTGGTTCTAGGGACCTGCTTATGTGCCATCATGAATACTGCCTCTGTGCTGTGGTTCAGTCTAAGACTTTGTCAAATGGAGCTGTCAGTGCATACCTGTTGATTGTCTGGACCTTGTTTCTGTCATTGGACTTGCCTTACTATTTGTAAGTACAGTGGCTTGCAAAAGTATCCATAGCCCTTGAACTTTTCCATATTTTGTCACAACTGCAAATATATTTTCACAGAATTTTATGGAAAATAAAAGCTAAAAGTCCAGTATTCAGCCCCCGTCCCCTGAATGCAACCAATTGTCTTCAGAAGTTGACTGCTAATGGTAAAAAATTCAACTCCTCTATGACTGCCACAAAAGTTGGCTAAGAGAATATTGGGGAACAAACAGCATGAAGTCCAAGGAACACACCAGACAGGACAGGGATAAAGTTGTGGATAAGCTTAAAGCAGGCTTAGGCCATCTCACAGACTACTGTTCCATTAATCATCTGGAAATGGAAAGAGCAAATCACACAGCTGTGAACCTACCAAGAAAAGGTCATCCACCTAAACTTACAGGCTGACCAAGAAGAGAACTGCTCAGAGCTACAACCAAGAGGCTCATGCTGTATCAGAATGAAATACAGAGATATCCACACCTCAGGTGGGGGAATCTGTCGACAGTATAACTGCAAAAATGTGGTTTTATGGAAGAGTGGCAATAGAAAAGCCATGGTATAAAGAAAACTATAAGAAGTTCCTATAACTATGAGAAGTTGCAGTTTGCCAAAAGCCATATTGGGATACAGCAAAAATGATAAGACAAGACCAAAATGAACTTTTTGGCAAAAATGCAAAGCACTATTTGTGGTGGAGAACAAACACTGCACATCAATCTGAACACACCTTCCCCACTGACAAACATGGTGGTGGCAGCATCTTGCTCTGAGGGTGCTTCTTTTCTTCAGGGACAGGGAAAATTGTTAGAGTTGATTGTAAGATGGACTAAGCCAAATACAGGGTAATCTTGGAAGAAAACCTGAACACACCTGAACCTGGAGTCTGCAAAAGACTTGAGGCTGGGGCAGAGGTTCACCTTCCAGAAGGACAACTACCCTAAACATAAAGCCAGATCTACAATGGAATGGTTTAAATAAAAACATATTTATGTGTTAGAATGGCAAAGTCAAAGTCTAGACATAAACTCAGCAGAGATTCTTTGGCAAGATCTGAAAACTGCTGACAAGTCAATTTTATTTGTATAGCATATTTCAGCCACAAGGCCAAAGTGCTTTACATCAAAGAACTAAAAAGTCATAAAAATAACATACATTTACCATTAAAAGAAAAAGAAAGAAATTAAATTCAAAGTAAAATCAAAATTAAAATCATATACATAAGATATATTGATACATCTACCAATGATTAAGATTCAGAAACAACTGTAAATTGGTGTGGTTTTAGCCTTGATTTAAAGGAATTCAACTGTGTTGCAGTTTTCTGGAAGTTTATTCAAGATTTGTGGTACATTGTGGGCCGGAAAAGGGTAGAGTGCCTTCTCCGGGTCAGGGGGTCGTCCTGCCTCAAGTGGAGGAGTTTAAGTATCTGGGATCTTGTTCACGAATGAGGGAAGAAGGGAGTGGGAGATCGACAGGCGGATTGGGGAGGCGTCTACTGTGAAGCGGGCGCTGTACCGGTCCGTCGTGGTGAAGAGAGAGCTGAGCCAAAAAGCGAAGCTCTCGATTTACCGGTCGATCTACGTTCCCACCCTCATCTATGGTCATGAGCTTTGGGTCATGACCGAAAGAACGAGATCACGGGTACAAGCGGCCGAAATGGGTTTCCTCCGCAGGGTGGCTGGGCTCTCCCTTAGAGAGAGAAGCTCGGTCATCCGGGAGGGACTCAGAGTAGAGCCGCTGCTCCTCCACGTCGAGAGGAGCCAGTTGAGGTGGCTCGGGCATCTGGTAAGGATGCCTCCTGGACGCCTCCCTGGTGAGGTGTTCCGGGCACGTCCCACCGGGAGGAGGCCTCGGGGAAGACCCAGGACACGCTGGAGGGATTACGTCTCTCGGCTGGCCTGGGAACGCCTTGGGATTCCCCGGAGGAGCTGGAAGAAGTGGCTGGGGAGAGGGAAGTCTGGGCCTCCCTTCTGAAGCTGCTGCCCCGCGACCCGACCCCGGATAAGCGGAAGAAAATGGATGGATGGATGGGTGGTACATTGAAGCTAAATTCTGCTTCAAATTCTTGGTTCTGGAGATGCAGAGCAGACCAGAATCAACAAACTGTTAGCAGTGGAATAGTTTGTTGAAAAATGCTTTATTATGGTTTATATTTATTTTAATCCATGCACTTATTGCACACATTTATTATTCATAATATTTAATTAAACAAAATTTGATCAAAATATATATTAATTTCTGTATATTTTTAGGTGCCACATACATTCCAAGGTTGGGTTTAGGCATCCAACTAACCTTTATAAAATATTCAGTCTTATAGCACAGAGTAATCATATTGCCATCTCATCCCCAGTGTAAGAGTTGGCAATTTACACACAATTCATGTGTGTAAACAGCGACACGTGAATTAGAAAAACACTATAGTAATTAGCAGGACCTTCCGGCAGACAACCAATCAGAATGAGAGGTTGTGTGAATATTCATGAGGTCCTGCTATTACACAAACCTGCCATAGGGGGCGCTGTGGTGATACACAGATTATACACAAAATCAGGTTTATGTGTATTAACCGGACATCTCATTTTTCTTTTTGCATTTTTGGGGTTATTAGACCAATAGAAACCTTTCTACTCTTTTAGATTTTTGTCAAAATTAGCAGGACACCGCTCCTGTCCCGTTAATTCAAAATGTCCTGCTGGTGTTGTGTGTATTCTGACAAAATGTCCTGCTAAACCACATTTACCAACGCACACGCACACACACACACACACACACATATATATACACACACAGTTGTGAAAAGTTATCCTCTGGGCCCTGACATCAACAGTTCCTCAATTTGAAGACAAATAAGCTGAGCAGTGCTGAGGCATCTTCTGCTGTTTTGGTTGACCATAGTAGGATGGGTGAGCCACCTGCTCATTGCATTGACAAGGTGAGTACTTAAATGCATTGCTCTTTATGTGCGGTAGATAGCTACCAATATTATAATCTAATTTTTTTTCTCAGGATATTCGGATACTTATGTTTTTATTAATTGTGTCAGTACTGGGTTTTCTTTCAATACCAATTATTTTTATTCTCTAATTTGCCATTTTTGGGCATGTACTAGGACAAATGTTTTAGCACACTTACCTCTTAAAGATCTAAAATGGAACTTATTTTTTTCCTGTATATAAGATAATTACACATTTCCTTACGACATGTATGAGTATGAACTCTCTTATTTTTCATTCTTTTATGCAGGAAGCAAGGACAGATGACAGTTCAAGTCTCAACAATCTGATGAACAAGTCTGGTTTGCCTCTGGGGAGGATTGTGGCACCACTGGAGATGATGATGAAAGAATAAGTCTTCATATAACCAAGAAAATCGTGGAAAACCGAACTGTCCTCTTCATAACACTGCCAACCACTAATAGTGTTTTTAGTTGGATGATTTCAAGAGATTTCCTAACAAAAGCCATCACTATCTAAAATAACTCTATGAAGAATTAGAATTTATTAGTTATAATAACATTTAATGTTTCTTTGAGAGCAAAGAAATACTTTTAAATTTAAATTTGAATTTCTAAACCAAAAGCTGCAGGTAGTCTTGCTTTTTAATGACGCTATATTTAAATTTTGAGATTTAAGCAAAATTTTTTAAGGCAGAAAAAATGTTCTGATTCTTAAATTTAACCATTCAAACATAGCTAATACAACACAAATAAATTATGGGTTTTTAGTTTCTTAAATATTTTTAAATGAGAAAATCAAATTCGTAATTTAATGCCTGATGTGTGCAGAAGTGAGACAGAATAAAAATATTATGGAACAGCAAATAATCAGTGTATTTCAATGGCTGAAGAATGTCATGGATATGTGGTTGAACTTTCAATGAAACCTATTGACTGATAAACAGGTTGTATTCTAATCAGGAACAAATGAGAGAAATCTAGCCAAATTTGGTAATAAACAGATGTACATGTATACTTGGCATGTACAAGTATACAAGAGCATACTTGTACATCACAAGTATGCTCTTTAAAGTTAAACAAGGGCAATTTGTTGTCAATCAAGCAGTGCTTAAGTTGGAAAGATAAATATGAGCAAATAAATTGCATTTGATAAGTGATGTATTGAGAGGGATTTCTTCATGGTAAAATTATTGTTTGATACTTTCCATGACTTCTTTTCCATTCATTCTTATATCTGCTCTGATGCTTCTCTTTTCCTCATCAACATCCAGAGGCTCCCAGAGAACATGAGAAATGTGAATGGTTTTCTTATTTTCAAGAAGAATCTCTCACTTGTTTGGTTTTTCAGTCCCCATTTTGACAGTGATAAATAATGTTCTATAGCTATCCACCTTATACCTAGCCGCCATAAAGCTCAGCAGATCAGGAACTGTTCAGATCAGGAACTGTTCACATCAGGAACTGTCCACATCAGGAACTGTTCACACCAGGAACTGTTCAGATCAGGAACTGTTCACATCAGGAACTGTCAGCTCCAGGTTTCTTTAACTGTCAGCTCCAGAAACCTGGAGCTGTCAGATCAGCTCCAGGTTTCTGGTTCTGTTCAAACCTTCAGGATTCAAATAAACATTATTACCAGTGTTAGTTTTTTTACGTTCCTCATGTTTGTTGAAAGTCTAAAATAAAACTCTTTTCTGCGTCGTGGTTAGCAGAACGTTAGCATTAGTTTGGCACTACATTAAAAATATATATTTTTAAGATATTTTATTTTTCTGAAATAAAAAATGCAGATTTTTTATTTATAATTAGGCGACATTTTTGAAGCTTTGTATAATTTATGGGCACAACTTTTGCTGCAAACCGGAACTACCATTTTTTTTACATGTCAGCAACTTGCTAACTGGCTTTTTTCAGATCTTTTGGGCCATGATTCTCTCTCTCAGGTCAGTTGCTGCCTCGTTCAGCTCAGATGGTTTGTTCATTACTGGGGCTACAAACCCAGTCTCTGGGCGGGGAGTTGTAGTTGACTCCCTTAGCACTTGTGTCGTACCTCGTCAATCTCAAGTTGTTTGCGGATGTTGGAACACTGAGCTACTAGTTGTTTGGCAGTTAGTGTTGACTGGGGATGTCGAGCTAACCATTCCTCCCACAGTCTTTCACAGTCTGCATGTAGCCCCTCTGACTAGGATTACTTGAGTAGTAGCATTCCAACAGATCCATGTTTTCACCTCTCGCCCATTTCCGTCTTGTTCCAGTAGCCCATTTTTTATCAGGGTGCTCTTTTTCCCCAGCACCTGACGCAGACCTTGTTTGGCCAGGCGACATCTGAGCCAGCATGTTGTGCTTATTTGTGTCTCTCATGGTATGAGGTAGGCTGTCAGTGTGGGTCTTGCCTAAGGACCCACACTGACAGCTCAATGTCACCGTTGTAACTTTTTGCCCCAGCCTGGCCTCAAACCCGGGTCTCCCGGGTGGAAGACTGGTGACTTACCTATTTAGCTGTACAGTCAGCTATGTCAGCTATATATATATATATATATATATATATATATATATATATATATATATATATATATTATATATATATATATATATATATATATATATATATATATATAATAAACAAAAATTATATATATATATATAATTTTTGTTTTTGTTTTTTGTGGTGAAATGATTGTTTAATTCTTCTGCTCTGATGTTTCTCTTCTGCACAGCAACATCCAGAAATGTTAATGGTTTTGTCAATTTCAATATGAACCTGTTGTTTGTTTGGGTTGTCATTATCCATTTGAGCAAAAATCACAGGTTTGGATTTCAACTGCTTTTTTGTCTCTTATGTCATATACAGTACAGACCAAAGGTTTCACTCAAAGAGTTTTCTTCATTTTCAGGACTATGATAATTGTAGATTCACACTGAAGGAATCAAAATTAAAGCTCCGCAGAGCATCTAGCAGCCCTAGGAGCCAAGCCCTGCTCGGCCTATGGCCACCAAGTTGTCCCAGCACAAGAGTCAAGTTACAATGTAATGCAGTTGTGCTCTTTAGAGGTTCACCAGAGTTGATCACATAAAGTCTGGTGGAAATCGGATGAAGCATGTTTGATTTAGAGATGATCGTAGACATCGCGACCATTGCTAGTCACCCATGCCCACAAGGTTTTGGGCGTGGCTAAATGAGGTAAGACTCATACAGAAGCCAACATTCACAGAGTTCTTCATCATGTTAATTTATGTCAGTTGGCGATTTAGTCAGGATTTAATCCATTTGAATCATAGAGCAAAGTAAGAAATCCTGCAGAAAAAATAGGTAACTTTCTGTTAGTGGGGTAGGGGGGCTTAGGTGATGTCATCAATTGACCATGTCATGGTGATCAGGGCTGGTCAATAATGAGACATGGAAAGTCTGATGCAACTCTGAGCCAACCTGTGGAGGTTATTGTACTGTCATGCTTAATAGAGAAAAGTCAAAGTGCGATACTTAACCACGCCCACACGCTTGGATGTACGACGATTTTTTAAATAACTTTTCATCCTGAGTGAGCTCAGTGAGTTTGAAGTCTGTATCTGGAAAGCTGTAGGAGTTTGATCAGATGCGATGTCTGCAAAATAGAGAAAACAAACACTGTTCAATGGCATCCTTGAGCATCTGTACGATACACGCTCCAATGACGGTCATGGTGAATGTGCATTGGATAGTCAGTGGTGTCTGGGAACTTGTCTTTGAAGAGACGTCTGGACCACAACGAATGTGTGTGGCTAGAGAAGTCGTACGAGAAAGTGAGAGAAGCATCAGAGAAGCAACCTAGCCTGGACTTGTTTTTTCTTTTTCATTTGGTTATTTTTTTTCGTTTTCTTTTTACACTTTCATTTCACACCTCATGTATGTGGCCCACCAAATGTGTTTTGTTTTGTTTAAATAATTCAACACAC
The DNA here is from genome assembly GCF_904066995.2 of Poecilia reticulata. Classification (NCBI taxonomy): domain Eukaryota; kingdom Metazoa; phylum Chordata; class Actinopteri; order Cyprinodontiformes; family Poeciliidae; genus Poecilia; species Poecilia reticulata. The sequence continues at coordinate 32,267,708 of NC_088841.1, forward strand.
AAAACCAGGGTTTAATGTATTTCTTTACGATCACATGAAACATAATAGTAATTTTCAGAGAATCATTGTATTTTAAGACGAGGTGAAAAAAAACTTTAAACAGAAAGAAAAATTACATTCACTTGTCCTTTGAGGGTTTTTCTTTATTCTAAATAAAATGAAGCATTGTGCACACTAGTGGAAGAAGTCAGTGTCGGGCCGGGGGTCCGGGCCCCTCACGTTATCTTATCGCTGTATCGCTTGCGCTGCTGGAAACTGTTGAGCGGGGAAGGGGGGAAGAGTAACAGTAACTTTAACATTACATCATTACATATACGTTTCTGAATAGGCGAGGGCGCACTTTCTCCATCTATAATCAGACAATAAAGTGACTTGAACCATTCCTCACTTTCTGGCACCTTCATACCTGGGCCCCCATTCAGCCCAGGCCGGGGGTCAGCCTCCCCCTCAGCCCCTTATAGCTCCGCGCCTGATCGTGCGGTCAAGTACAGTGATGCAGCCCTGACCGATTGACAGGGCTGCAATCGTATCTCTATACATACATAATGGTATGTATAGAGATAAAGATCTCTATGTATTGTTTGTGAGGTCCGATTGCATTGTGAGGTCAGAAGCTGGATATTTTTTCCGACTGACCATCGGTGGGTAGTTACCATTATTGTTGTCACAATATCATAGAGCATTCACAATGTACTAAGATGCCGTGGGAAATAGTAGCCTTTTTTGTTTCTACACACGGAGCTTCTTTTCTTTCTTGTAAAGGACTCACGTTTGAACTAATAACTCACTGCTCCCATCATGGCAAGTTACAACAACATTGGTGACATGTGGCACCGCGGCACCAGGCATGACATGTTTGGATGGGACGTCGGCAACCAAGAACCTATCCAAGATGTATTACGCAACATGTCGCAGAGAAGATACGGGGATTGTGCAGAGAGTAGGTATGTGTGAAGAAATTACACATACCTGTACCTCTGTGTGTGTGTGTGTGTGTGTGTGGGGGTGTGTGCGTGTTGGGCTGTGTGTGAGTTAAAGACTCACAATGAACTGAAAATGAAATGGTTCTATTCACAGGCCATATAACAATTCTTCTTACAAGGTTGGTGGCATTTCACAACGACATCCCATGTACCCTGCCGACAATGCATCTGATGAGTACAAGACAGAGTTTGTATATTCAAGTCACCACGGCATCCCCTCGCCTGTGTATGCTCAAGATTGTTACAATGTGGGGCATTACACCACCTCCAAACTTGAAAATGTCGTATATCGCGATTTCAAGGCTTCACGTTATTACCGTCAACCACCGCCGCAACCTGACAGCTACAGACCACCGTTTCCACAATACAGAAGAGGCGCACCACGTGTACAACGAGGTCGTCAACAAAACTGCGATTATCAGAGTGAGCATAGTTTGCACCGGCAAAATACAAGGTACCGAGATGAACATCGTACCTCTACGCGACCGGACCTTTATTATAAACAATCACCCAAAGAAAGGAGAGCGATGACGAAAAGTGCTACAACATTGTCGTCGTGTAAAACTTTGTCAGCTATGCATAGTCAAACCTTTAAAAAAACACTTAAACGAAGGCACCAAGATGGCGACGAACAAGTGAAGAAACGTAAATGGAAGAATAAGGATGAAAGAAGCGATGGAATAACAAGAGAACAAGATGTAGAGGTAAAAGAAGATGAAGGAAATGAAAACCCTCATTTGGAAAATAAAGACAACACCCAAAGGGATTATAACACGGGCGTCCCAAATAACACCTATCCTAAAACCTTTTACAAAAAACTCACTTCAAAGCTTCACAGAGTGGCCAAAAAACTGTGTCACTCTCGGAATTGTGATGACTCGGAGTCTGAGAATGAAATATCACGACCAAGAAAAAGACAACACGTGTCATACAATTTAACGACGTCGTCATTGTCGTCGGACAGTGATTGTGAGAAAAGCAGTGGGTCGTCGAGTGGGAGGGAAGCAAAAGTAAAACTACCACTGTCGCGTAGACAACTAGGTGGAAAATTGTCTGCCTCTGTGCATGGACAACAATGCACAGAGGCAGGTGAGGGTGACTCGCCTATAGAAATGAGAGGCAAACGTCAATTGCGAAGACATCGACGCACAGCTGATGACGGCTCGCCGACCGGGACAAAACCGAGAGGTAAAGGTGAGTCGCCTATTGCGGTGGGTGATGTTACAGACCACATGGTTTCCCGCAACAACTCTGATACACCGTCATCGGGCGTATCAGAGATGATGGCACCCCCGCCACAACCCGCATACCTACAGAATACTGATAAGATGAAAAACAGGGTAAAAAGCAAAAAGAAGGCCCACGGGAGTATTCTGCACAAAGTTTGATCTCTAACAGAGGCAAATACACAGGGACACGGCGGAAAAAATGCCCGACAATCTGATGAGGTGACAACGAAAGAGAGGGTGAACCAAGGAGGGTAATCCACCTTCCATCAGGAGGAAACGGCTGACAAGATGAAGGCGCCAAAGGTCGCCGCCATGCCCAAAATGTGAGTGTTTCTTGCACATCATCGTGACACAAATCATCTGTGTCGTGACACTGTTTCTCATTTATGCATCCGCAGACGCAAACGTGTAGAGTCAACACCGAATATCACCACCAATGTTGACGACTGTACTGCGAGTACATGCGGCTGCGAGCCACACACGTCCCCTGCAGGGTTCGAACCGTGAGTGTTTCCTTTTTAGGGAGTCGTCGTCATGACATGAATCCTCTGTGTCGTGACGACATTTCTCATTTATGACCCAGCAGTTCATGCATCGTCCCTACTGTGTGTGACTTTCTCAATAAAAACCTGGGTAGTGCTGACGCGTCGACCTCCTACACATCATCCTTGTGTGCTAAGCGGTAAGTCGACGGTCGAGTAACTGACTTCTACATGTATGTGAGGGTTACTGCACGTTTGCGTCCCTTAAGGTCTTTATGTTTTCTTTACACACCTTTTTCCCCCCTCACATTCTTTGCATTTTGCAGAAACGTCGAAAACAAGACGTGCCTTGATATTGCGTACACAAACCAGATACACCAGACGGACAGTTGTAGCTCAAACGCCTTTTCGCCAAAAGACCAGTGTCTACCAGGCCAATTTTTTTTAGACTACACCAATGGCATAGAGACGATAAGCTTTCAAAACATGGATAATTTATGGAAGACGATGTTTACGAACCCTTGGTCAGATCCCAACCACTGTCGACCGACGGAGCCGCAACATACGCCAGATACTGCTGCACCTAACACAGCCAGTCCCAAGGTCAGCAGTGCAGATGAGTCTATCGGACGAGTTGATCGAAGTCAGTGTTATTCATCTGATCTCAAATCATTGTTGAAGAGTTGGAGTGAATGCATGGTATGCGCCAAACCGTTCAACAATTCCGTCATATGTTCCAACTACAGCATCGCATTCAACCAACCCATACAATACAATTGCGGCTGTGTTGTGTGCACACAATGCCAAATCAACCCAAACCACATGAAGTGTAAGATTCACAAAAATAAATTGACAAGAGGATTCGTTAACAGCACCGCCAATGCTATCGCACATTGGCGACACGTCTACACCAAAGTGCCATGGAGCATGGAGCTTGCTGAAAACCACGATGGACCTGTGGAACAAAACAAAGACGCCCAAGTATTACTGGATGGGAATATAGATGACAACGCATTACTCAAAGGTATTCCTTGGTGTGTTTGTGTGTTTTTTTTATATAATGTAGCAGATGTGCACTCACTCTGTGTGTGTTGTTGACTCTTACAGTGTTTACAACTCTGTTGGAGGCCAAAATCCACGTTTCATTTAAATATGGCCAAGGTGAAGTGATGAAAATCAGCGATGCTCACAAATATGTCGCCATTCCTCATACAAGGTGTTTCTGGGATCACATCGCAACCTCAACGAGAAAACCAAACACATCGGAGATGATGGCACCCGACAGTCATTTGTGCAAGTTGTTTAATGTGCTGACGATGAATGACTACACGTTTCACTGGGCCTGCTTTGTGTTCACGTCCGAAGTAGTGCTTGCCATGTGGTGTGTAAATACTGTGTCTAACATGCACCTAGCTCTGACAGACAAGAAGCTTGTCTCCATGACAGAAGCGGACGAGTTTAGGTTGATGACATATTTTCTACACAAATGGGTATGCTATCACTACGAGGATCGAGATGTTCATGTTGTCTTGGATAGTAAACCTTGTGAAACGTTGCGTTTCCCTGACCTAATAAAATGGATGGCAGTAAAGTGTGGAATGAACACCTTGCTGCCGCTCAACTCGGCCATCTTACCTGTACAGTCGCATGTTGTGCCTGTAGATTCGCGGAAAGCTGAGGTGTTCTTTATCTATCCGAGAGAAATAGGAGATAATTGCACCAAGATTGACATCGGACAGACGTTTGACTCTCATCACGAGATCATCAGATACGCAACCTGCAAAGGCTACCCAAACATTTGTTCTACATTCGCACACAAGTAGTTGCAATTGTTGTAGCTGCAATCGAGGTGTATGTTGTAAGACACCAATAACATTAACTCGTACTCAGTGCATTAATTTATATTTTGTGTTAGTAATTCTGTAATTTTTTGTAATTTTTTTCTTGTGCGATACGTTTAAGCACGAGAATATACCTTTTTCCTACTTCTTAGCTACACTACGTGCATGAGGATTAACTTTATTCAACTAAGTATTGAGAACTAACTTGACATTTACACTCTATATCAATTACTTACATTGCATATACAATCAATTGTTGTTGTATTGTATAGCTTATAATTTCATTTCAGACCGTCTGTAAGAGACGTGTTTTTTTAAAACACATTTTATTTTAAGTTTTCAAAGTTTAGAACATACAGTTAAACAGACAAACAAGGCCCAGATGCACAGTTCAAAGAATAAAACATTGCGGTTGACATATGGTGTACACACACAGCACATATACATAGTCACATACAAGGTTACACATACACACACTAGAGGGTGGCCGAGGGGAGAGACCATGGAAGTTTGATCAGCTAAGTCTGGTCTTCGAAAAGTGTTAAGAAAGGATTCCAGTAACATGAAAAAGTGTCTTTAGAGCCTTTCCGAAGTCTCTTCACCTGTGTCATGGATATAATGTCTGTCATCCACTGGTGGAAGGAGGGAGGAACAGAGGACCTCCAGTCTTTTAAGATTAGTCTCTTGGCAACAACCAGTCCCAGCTCCAGTGGCTGCCGCATTACAACGGATATAGTCCCCAGTACCCCAGGGCATCCAAAGATAAGTCCTGGTTCAGGTCTTATATGCCTTGGAGTACCAATCAAACATTTTTGACCAAAGACCAGTTAGTGAAAGGCAAGACCAAAAAGCATGAGACAGAGTGCCTTCAGACATGTTACAAATGTCACACATTTGGAAGACAGAGGGGTAAATCTGGTCAAATCTGATTTTTGAATAGTGTAACCGATGTGTGATTTTAAACTGAATTAACTGATGCTTGCTGTTTATTGAACAAGAGCTGATTTTAGAAAGGCATATGTTCCACAAGGATTTAGGGATTGTTATCCCCAGCTCATTTCCCTAGGTCTCCCTCATTTTTGTGGTGTGTGCCACAATGTGGTCACCAAATAGATGTATAATTCTTGTAATAAGATGTCTTGAGTCAGGGGGGCTCCCTAGAATGTCAAAAAGGTCATGCTCAAGCAGAAGAGTGTTAAAGTTCTGAATCTTTGACTTAATGTAATGCCTGACCTGCAGATATTGGAAGAAGTGTGAATGGGCCAGATTATATTTTTCTTTCAATAGGCTGAATGATGCAGACTTATTGCCAATATACAAGTCCTTAATTGGCACCAATATATCAATTAAGGACTAATGCAAGGAAACTACTCATCTGATTTATAATTCTTACTTCATTTTTTAACACAAAGCTCAAGTTTCAGTAGGCTTCTGGCTTTTCAAGGCAGGCAAACAACACAGCTGGTAGGGAGGAATTATTCACCAGTTTGTATTCCATCTTGACCCACAAAGGAGTATCAATCACTGGGTTACCTGGGAACCCCTGCTGCCAGAACATTAATGCTCTGATGTTGGCAGCCGAATTATAATGTTTAAATACAGGTAGGCCCAGGCCTCCCTACCCCCTCGGCTTCTGGAAGTGTACTCTAGAAATCCTAGCATTTTTCCCATTCCATTTGTAGGATTGAATGATCAAGTCCAATTCTTTAAAGATGGCTGCTGTAAGACAGATAGGAAGTTTTTGACATAAATACAAGAACCTGGGTAAAGAGACCATTTTAACTGATTTAATACGTCCAATCATTGACAGAGGCAAAGTTTTCCAGTACTCACTGTTTTGCTTTGATCTTAGTTTGAATATCAGTTTTGGGTCTTTTTGGTAAAGCCTAAGTAGGTAAGATGGCTCTCAACCACTTTGAATGGGACTTTTTGTAGAAATCCTAATGGGTACGAATTGGAAAGAGGCATCAACTCACTCTTTGACCAATTGATTGCATATCCTGAAATTTTACTAAAAGATGCAATCAAGCTGATTGGGAAGGGGACAGATTTCACTGTGTTACATAAATATAATATCACATCATCAGCATGTAAACTGATGACCGTTTCAACACCACCGACTTGAAGGCCTTCAATATGCGGGTGGTCCCTTATCGCCACAGCAAGTGGCTCCAGCGCAATAACAAAAAGCGCTGGAAACATCATGGAGCTGATCAATCATTATTTGTCAAGATGGAACACATGGGTTCTTGATATATCAGTTTCACCCAGGAGATGAAAGTGTCGCCAAAACCGAATCTGCGCAATGATTCAAACATATACGGCCATTCGACCTGGTCAAAGGCTTTATGTGCATCAAGGGCCAGAATAGAGGCATTAGTATTTTATGGTCAAGATATACAGTATTAATTAATTGTCTTACATTGAAAAAAGACAATGGCAACTTTGCCAGATGGAAGGGATTTTATAGTGTCTCTGACCTCTTGAAGCGTCAAGTCAGACTCAAGGTAATCTCTGTCTAGGGTCATTCAAGGTCTGAACATTTTTTGAAAATTTTGCAGCCATACAATCCCAAACAAAAAAAATTAAAAATACATTAATAAATAACAATACCAGGTGGTCCAGTAACAATTATGGTCATAACAAGGTTAAACTGAGGTTGATTTCCATAAAATATACTTGTCACATTTATTGTTTAATTATACATTAAATGTTTAACAATGGGTTTTTTCATCTGGTTTGTGTCAAACTTTGAACTATTCTCAAAAGACTGAGCTCTGCAACATGAAAACATGGATAGATAACTGTAACCATCTCCTCTTCAGTGTTTCTGTCAGTTTCTGGTGGTGCAGCTATGTGCCTCCTTCAGGAGAATGGGACATCAGAGTGTCAACCAGAGCTTTCAGTGGAAAAACAAAAACTCCCTTTCAAATCATTTTAATGCCATAGAAATATGGGGCAGAAACACAGATTGTATCTTTATATAGACCCAGTTTTACTGGAAAAAATTACAAAAGAACAAATTTGGTTTTCACTCAAATCCTAATGAGTCAAATTGAAACTGTCATGACATGAAAAATAATATTGAAGAAATAAATATATTGAATCTAAATGTTTTTAGATTCAATATACGTTTTTGCCTCAGTATTTTCATATGGCTCATGTTTGGTAAATGTCTTAAAATGCCTGTCTACAACATCTGTTAGACAGCATTTTATTCTGTAGTTGCAACCATTGCACTGATGTCGAGTTGTTCAAGAACAAAACTTGTTTTTTTATATTTTATTTTGTTGCCATGAAGTCCTGTCTACATGGTTCTGACAAAGTGACAAAAGCCTAATTCTCCCAGTCAAAAAGAAAGAATTGCCAACTAGACCTGTCCTTTAAAACAGAACCCACTAAACCCAAATCTCATCTGGATCCCTGCACAGTTCATAGGCAAATATTCCAGAGTTATCCAAACTAAACAGTTAATTCTAAGACTTTTACATTAACACAATGACACAGAGAACACAGAAAGGACAGAAAGTAAGGCAGGTGGAAAGGCCTGGTAAATACTGAGATCAAATGCCAGAGTTTTCCAGACTGGGTGGAAACCTGGGAGACAACGATGTGATGTAGCCACAGGAACTGTTAATGTCGAGAAATATGAGAAAAGCCGAAATTAACAGATCTTGCAGTTTTTCAGTGACTTGAAAACTACAGACAAAAACACCATTAGGATTTAGTCATTCAGAAAATGACAAATAGATTTATTGGACCCACTGCGTTTTTAAGTGTTTTATTTAATCTCCTTTTTGCTGTTAAAAATCTTCCATAGTTTGAGTTTGTATCTGCTTTAATGAGCAGTGCTGCACCAAACAGAGCTGTGTGCATGGTTAACCTTCAGTGAATGCGGGAAATGTTGTTTGTCCAGTAATTCCGGGATGAGATTAGTGACATACTCAGTTTTCCTCCCTTCTTCTGAGTTTTCCTTGATGCCGACAATTTTGATGTTATGTCTTCGGGAGCAAGCTTCCAAGTTCAGTAACTTAGTTTGCTGCTGGGTTACTAAATTTGTAAGCTCCACATATTTCATTTCAAGTTCTCCCAGACACTCCTCGTGAACCTTAGTTGCTAATTCTTGGCCAACCATGCAGTTCTGCAAGTCAGTCTGTGCAGCTGGGACATATTATAACTTAGCTTCAAAGGGGTTGAAGCGCCCATCCAATTTCTTAATAATTGATGCTGACATACTTTTACATATTTCCTGGCACATCTTGAGCATCTGGGTCTTGTCGCCTGGAGCATAGTCTCTGGGTTTGCTCTCGGTCTCGCTTGTATGGTCACTACTTACATTAGCATTAGCCTTGTTAGCATTAGCACCACCTATGTACCAGTCCATAGTCTTGTTTTTCCCAGAATTTGTGACTTTCTTCAATGGCGACATGATTCCCGGTGGCTAGCCAAGGATGCAACGTCAAAAGTGCCAGCTCCTAGTTGCTTTTATCATGGTATTTAGGGATTTACTTAAAGTTGTGGTAGAGAAAGCAAACCGCTGCGACTACAATGCGAAAAGATGCAGGTGTCAAAATTACAGGTTCTTCTCTTCACCGACGCCTCCAAGAGACACTTTGTGCATTACCTTGTGTACACGTGTTCAAGGTCGTCAGGCCTATGTGGTGTAGAAAGAAAAATCGCCGCAGCAAGAATTCCCACGTGCCTCAGAACAAGACGACTCTGACTTCCAGATGCATTGCGTTGATGATGGATATAGGGACGTACAGAGTCCGATCACACGAACGCATTTCAGTGCTTGGCAAAACCACGTGCAGACATCGACTGCCCAAGAACGTGTACGACAGAACGTGGAAGGTGGTCGTGTCGGACCCACCTAACCTGTGGTTCTGGCCCCGTGCTCAACAGCAATGCTCAACCCCAGCCTCCGAAGCAGCAGCCGACCGTTCGCTTCGAGCTGTGCAGTTTGTGTATAACAGTGATGACGTGGGGCTTGGCAACTTCACTGCTAACAAGGACTCTGTGTTGTATTTGTTCTTCGGTGCTTCGATGGGCACACTGTAGACCTTACGTGGGGTCGAGAGCAGTCTTGAGCTCTTGCTGTTTTACACGTATTTATGTAGCAACTTCAATATAATGAGACAACCGTCAACGGCGGTTAATCTTTCCTGCCTAGTTTTCCTTAATTTTTTCCTTCTTTTATTATTTGACAAGATGTCGCCATTCATCTTCACATGCGTAAGGGAGAGAACAACAGTATTTTGTATACGAGTCACCAAACCTACTAGCAGGTTATGTTTGTTGTAATACCAACACCGTGTAACATGTATGTGCCATTGGAGAGCTTGATGTCTTGTCATTTAAGCGAAAGAAGTGCAAGCGAGCATATCTTTATCTCTTTGTATCTTTTTACAATATTTACTCAACTTTTGCCAGACCTACTGTAATGTAACATAACACATAGGGGGTTTGTTTTAACATAGCATAACACAGGTAGGTTAGTTTTAACTTAACATACACGCAGTTGAGTAGAACTGTTGATTTTATTGTTAATGTTTGTTTTATGTTTAAATATAATTACTGTCTTTTATTTGTTTTATTAATAGGTCAGTACCGCTGATGATGTTGCACTGGATGTGAGCTTGCAATATAATAACTTTTCCTTCCTCGTCATGTCACCACACATAAAATACACATACTTGGTTGAATTTTTATTTTGTTTTGAAGTGTTCAATCTAACTTTCCTGTTCTACATTTAGTTATTGATGATGATGATGATGATGATGATGATGATGATGATGATGATGATGATGATGATTGACAGAGAATTCTTGGTATTATCATGTTATTGTTACTTTAGTTCATATTCAGTCTAATGTTAGTCAGTTTAAAGTGTTCTCTTCTTTAGTGTGTGCATAAACTGACCTGGAGGTCACAGCTGCCTGTTCATCTTCATGTGAAACAGTTTGACCGAGATTTGAACCGGGCTCAGACCGTAGATCAGATATCACATCTGGAACTGGGTTGCTAGTTGTTTAGGTGAAATGTTTTACAACCTCTGCTGTGTTTGGGTAAAATGTTTTACGACCCCTGTTGTTTGTCCTGGCTGTTTCTTGTGGCCGTTTGTTTCATCTGCTGTCTATCTAGCCTATCCTTCCCCTCTGTTGCTTGATAATAAAAGACAAGCTGTAACCAAAGGGTTTAGAACGCTCTGTGAACGGCTCGGAGGAGCAGTTGACAGAGTCTTCTCCTTTTGCAAAAGCTTGGTCATAAAATTCATATACGTTGTCTGTCATTCCTTTATGTAGGTTCTAGAAACATACCTATCATCTTGGTGCTGAAACCCCGGATCTCTCACATCGACCGCTGTCAGGCAGAGGAAGATGTGCTGAATCCGTGCACGGCCAGAGTCAACTGGACCTGGAAAGAAAGACCCAGGAAGCAAAATTCTTCGCTGGGCTGGCGACACATGTCCGACTTTGTCTGCCAACGGCGGAGTGAAGAGATCCGACTGGACAACCCGAAAACTACAGAAACGTAGGTGAATTTTAAAACCGCTATTTTAGAGGTTTGAGTATCCTTCTAGATTTCACTCTGCTAAAACTCTGTTCGAGGACACCCATTAAGGGCAAGTCCTCATGTAAATAGGAAGCTTGCCATTACTGTGCTGATATTGCTGGTTTGCTACTGCTGCTTTGATGTGTGTGTGTGTGTGAAAGAGTAGTGTAAGAGTGATTGAAGGTTTAAATACCGCTCTGTATTTTACCTCATATAAAACAGTGGAATTAAGCAGCAAACCTCTTGTGGATGCAATAGGCAAGATTCTCCCACTCGAAAGAGTCGAAGCGGGGAATACCACAACAAGGTATTTTAATTGCTGGCCCACTGAAAAGATCTCCAGTTCATTGGACTCCCTAGGAGTCAATGAACCTGGACCAAATTTAAATAAACTCAAATAAATAATATTTTCAAGCTGAATTGCAAGTGTTTTAAATATGGGAAATAAACATTCTTGTAATTCCTCACTCGCTGAGGGCCCCGATGGGGATGAAAAGTACATGCTGTCCAGGTTTCCTGGTAGCACTGTACACATGAAAAAATGAAGAAAAAAATATAAAATTGATGGAAAGCTAAAAATTGATCAATGGAAAACAATTGTGGGAATTTGGAGAGTAGTATAGAAAGAAAAATGGTATAAAAAAAGCTAAAAGGAGAATGAGCTGAGGTGTGCTAAATTATGGTTAAACGAATCTAAAAACTTAATTATAGAGAAGGAAGAAAATAAAGTAATTCCAAGCACACAGAATGCTGTAGCGGTGCAGGGAGCACAAGCTCCTGCAGCCACCTCTCCCCCCGCCGCTGCAGCAGCTCCGTCTGCCCCAGTATTAGCCGCTGCAGTCCCAGCAGCACAACTGTACCCTCACTAGAGGAAGGGACACAAAACTTATATGTTTTTAGACCCTGTACCTTAGGAAAGGTCAGGAAGGCTGTGAAAGGATCAGATGTTTTTCACCTGGATGAATTGGAGGTTTGGATATCTCTGCCTTTTCCAATGACCGGACAAAAGGCCGCGGAAGACAGGGACAGAGGAAGTCACAATAGGATATGACCCCAAAATAACACCCGCAAAATCCACGGCATTCAAATGGCTGCTGGATTTGTGGCAATATTGGTCCCTGGGCAAGAAACTGCCCTTCAAAGAATGCTGCATGGGGCGACAAGAGGGGTGGTGGAGTGGGGAGACCACAAACAGGAGAAGCCTTCAGCATGATCAGACTCTACCACACCCCAAAAAGACAAACCACCAGACCAAATTGATGAAATGGTAGAGACATGTGCATGCAGTTTGGGACACGTTAAGTAAAACCATAAAATAAATTGAATTCCTGCAAGAAATCAGTGTATGCAAAATAATTTTTAATGTTACTAAAAATTAGGTTTAAACCTCACAAGTAAGAAATAATTTGTTTTAAGAAATACTGGTGCTTGTTTTGTTTTTCTTTTTGAGCTTTCCTACATTTTCAAAGAAAAGCCAGTTGAGAGACATCTCACTGAAATAATAAAAAAAAATTGGTAACAACTTTGTATGCTAAAAGTGGAATTATGACTTTCCTGAAGGAGAAGAAGCTGGAAAATAAAACTAAATAATAAAATTCTCCTCAGAGAACAATGTTTAATGTATTGTGTCGTAATCAGATTATAACACCAACTTGGTGAAATGATCCTTGGCTGTCTATCTGGAGGGGTCAGAGGTCAGAGTAAGGTACCGACCTGGACATTATCCAGCCTCATGTCTCTCTTAGGCCTTAAGAGGAGGGCTGACTTCACAGTCTGCAGCACTGAGATCAACAAATTCAGAGAAATCCATTGTTCTTTGGTAAGATGTGACTCAGACAAAGTTAACATAAACTTACATTCTACATTTTAAAGGCTAATATTGTACAGGATAAAAGAGACTACAGCTTTTAACATGTTTCATGTTTATATGTGTTTGAATAAGGAACTAATTCATGAATTCTTATAATGTTGGAGAATAAGCACTAAAAAATAATACGATGAAAAGAAAGAAAAGTTATATGGAAATGTTTGTGTATAAAAAACAGAAAGACAAGCAAACCCTAATTGACTCTTATTTGCTTCTTTCCGTTTCCTCTGTCTGAGCCTCGCTGCGGTGCGTCTGACCTCTGAACTCAGCTCAGACCTGTCCTGCCAATCAGATGATGTCCCTCCTTCATCACCAGCCAATGGCAGTTGATAAAGAAGCGAAAAAGGACAGGACAATTTCTACCAACTGGACACTGAAGGCACTAAAGTGTCCACTGATCCTAATTCCTGGACATCTGGGAACTGCCATGCAGCAGAACTACTGTATGGAGTCCTGCTGGAAGTTTGGACTGGAACTATATCTCTGTGTTTGGCTGCAACTGAACTTTTACAACCCTCGCTGGTTTACTCTTTGGCATCAGTGTAGAGAAGGAAATAACATGTTTTAAAGAAAAGAAAGCAAACTGAACTGTTGCCGCTTGTTTTATTGGTGGACTAAGGGACGGTCTGGACTCTGGACAACTTATAAAAATCCAACACCAGAGTCAGTTAGACTGACAGGGAGCTGAAGGAGAGACGGAGGGAGGACCAGCTGCAGCGACTTCATCAGCAGGAGAGGGAAACGAGACAGAAAGGGGAAATGCGAGATAAGTTATACACACACCGCTGTGATAGAGAATGTGTTCACTGATTAGTGAGCACATAGGAATTTTATATCTAGAAATAACATTTTGAAGTGTTTTAGTTACAATGTTAGATAAAATCGTTCATTTTGTACCTGTTAACTCAGTCTTTAACAGAAGGACCAGTGATCCTCTTAGGGCCCACGAGCCATAGATTGGGAAACTGTGAAGGAAAAAACTGTAATGGCTAAAAGTTAAGAAAAAAAAACTGATAGCGTGATATGGCTAAATTACACCAACTAAAAAATTATTACAGATTCAAAGCTAATAATGATTTGCAAATGTTTTATTTTATTTTATTTTTTCCTTTAAAATAAATTCTAGTTTGGAACTAAATTAAACATCTCTAAGTGTTGAAAATAATTGATATTGCAGTGTTGAAATATTATGAAGTATTTCTTTGCATTCTTATTCTTTCTATAAAGAATCTACAAATTGATTGAAATTGGTTTTGTGTTTGTGTATTTTATACTGGGATGAATGAAAATTATTATGAGAAGAGAGAAATTTTACTACAAAATTGAGTGACGAATGAAATTATTGACCATTTAATTTAAAATATAAAAACGTACATTGTTAACTTGTCTGAAATGCAAGTTTAAGTGAAAGTATGAGACATTAAGCAACCTGGGAGATGTAAAGGGCGACCAAAAACTGATGATTGTGAGTAAAAGCAACATTTTCTAGATTTCAGTCTAAAACATTTTAATCTAGATTTGATAGTCAATAAATTCAAAAAGAAAAATATTGAATTAGAAGATTTGGTTTAAATTAGAGATGGTCATTTTATTTTAGAGAAATAAAATAGAAATGTTGAAAGCTGCTGAATTTAACAAAAAAAGCAATAAACTTAAAGAGCAATAAACTTGTGAGTTCACCTGAATTAACTATTAATCCTCCCAAAGGCTTTATGTGAAGCTAAAGTGATTGTGACACATGGGCAATGCCATGTGTAAAAAGGGGGGAAAGAGGAAAATGGTGAGGTAATACTATATAACTACTAAAAATTCTTACATATTTTTTTTGTTATGAACTTTTGAATTAACAAATACTGTTAGATGATGATTTATGCTTTTTCTAAAAGAGTTGAAGTAGTTCCAGCAAAGCCTGCTTTTGAAATAATTCATGATAGAGCTTACAGATTGCCTCTGTTTGCTCCATACTTGCAGAAAGCAGATGAAGAACAAACATTAGCAGATTATATGATCAGAACTCTTACACTGCAGGAAGTGTCCAGTACAAATTTACTGCCTTCGGATTCTCTTCCTTGGCAGGAGGCCGCTCCCATCGAGCCAGGAGACTGGGTCTACATTAAAGGTCATCAAAAGAAAGAATTGGGCCAGCCCACACTAGGAAGGACCCTTCCAGGTGCTGATGACCACGCCAACAGCTGTAAAGATTGCTGAAAGACCCAGCTGGATACATCTCAGCCACTGCAAGCTGCAGGGAGTGTTGAACCCCTAAGTAGGTGGAGGAGGAAGGCCGGACTTCAAAGGGGGGCTATCTTTTAGGGTAGCTCGTCTCAAACCCGGTGAAGAAACGCTTAAGATTCCCCGTCTTTAGGTTGGGGGTTTTGACATCTCTGCGTGTCGAGCAGCAGTGGAGACTCCATATGCCAGATGGATCTTCTACTGTGCTGTGACTGCAGCATGTCTGATGTTTGGAGGAGGAAGTGACCTCACTTTCCACCCGCATGACTACAGCACCAACCTGTGGTGGCAGCTGATGAACAGGACTGCTCATGAGGAGAAAGAGGTGAACTGCTATGTGTGTGTGTGCAGCTGCCAATTGCCACACACAACTCAGGTCTGCGTGCAGGACACATCACTGATGACAAACAGATGTGACTATGGCCTGTGCACACAACCACAATTCAGCGTCACAATGCGAAAGGGATGCAAATGGTGCACAAAGGATTATTATGTTCTTCTTCAGACAGGAGATGCCGTGAAAGGTTTTATTTTGTAGCTATGAACGTACTTCTGTTTTCACTGTTTCCACTAACCGCATGAAAAATACCAGAGACCATTTCTTTAGCAGGAGCTAAACCCGGGTCTCTGAGGAGCTGCGTTTTCAACAACAGACACGTTTCTCTTGGGATGTTACCTTGGAATTTGTGTAACAGAGTATATACCTACTGCGAACCAACACAGGATTTCATCGACTGCACAGCCTGCAGGGGTCAAAGGATGACCCCACACTGCAAAGTCTGGAAGGACAACCCAGACTGTGACAACTTGCTTCAGGAGAGGAGTTTCAACATCACGCATTAGACAAAGAGGAAACAGGAGACAATGCTGTGCAGTGCCATAGTGCCAGGAGACTATGGTTTATGGATGTTGGCAGATTGGTACTTTATATGTGGAAATAAAGTGTACATGTTTTGCCGAAAAATTGGGGAGAACTGTGTGCTGTGGTTCCGTTAATCAACCCAATTGCATTCATCAGGAAAGCACAAAATGATCCACGCACCCACTCCAAATGAACAGTTATGTCAGAGGTCAAAAGATGGGGAGGCCTAACTACACATAATGGAGTTCCATGGGAATTCAGGATTTGGAACGGCGGAGAAAAATTCATGCAAGGCCTGTTTCTGTGGGTTGGAGTAGGTGAGATTCGGGACCACGTAGAAATAAACAGGTACGGATTACTGCGACTAATCAACATCACATACCAACTGGCCAATGGCACCGCGAAAGAGCTGACTGAACTGAGAAACATGGTTATGCAAAATTGTGTTGTTCTGGATTTCCTCACTGCCTCTCAGGGGGGGGTCTGCAAAATTATTGCCCCGACGTGTTGCACTTTTGTACCAAATGAAACAGGAACTGGAGGAACTATTTCTGATGCTCTATATGAGCTGGAAGACCTTAAAAAATATGTGGAGAGTGGAACACGCGGCTCATCCTCTTTTGATTTGTTTTCATGGCTCACATCTGGCCCATGGTGGACTTTACTGTTAAAACTTGTGACACCTATTCTGATTATTTTGGTTCTGTTCTGTCTTTTTATGGGTTGCATTATTCCTTGCCTACGAAGTAAAGTATGATGTTTAAAACAATTAACACAACTGTTGTCAGCTATCAGCTAGCAAAGGCATCCTATGAGACAAATAAAATGACTTGTTTCGAGTTTCTGATGATTTTCTGAACAATGATAATGTTCTGTAATCAATGAACAGATCAATTCATTTGCTGAATGATTCCTGCACCGAAAATGTGAAAACAAGTGTTGTTAGCGATGAGAAAACTGCATTTGATTTTTGCTGTTTTTTTATTTTTCATTTATTTCATTTATTCATTATATTCATTTATTCATTGTGTAATTTTTATGTTTAGACTAGAAAAAAAAGACATTGCATTTATTGGTTCTATTCTATTTCTTTTCTTTGCTTGGCTTTTGAATAAAGTTTACACACATGATAAAATGATAAAAGGGGGGAATGATAGAGATTTCTTGGTATTATCATTTTATTGTTACTTTAGTTCATGTTCAGTCTAATGTTAGTCAGTTTAAAGTGTTCTCTTCTTTAGTGTGTGCATGAACTAACCTGGAGGTCACAGCTGCCTGTTCATCTTCATGTGAAACAGTTTGACCGAGATTTGAACCGGGCTCAGACCGTAGATCTGATATCACATCTGGAACTGGGTTGCTAATTGTTTAGGTGAATGTTTTACAACCTCTGTTGTGTTTGGGTAAAATGTTTTACGACCCCTGTTGTTTGTCCTGGCTGTTTCTTGTGGCCATTTGTTTCATCTGCTGTCTATCTTGCCTTTCCTCCCCCTCTGTTGCTTGATAATAAAAGACAAGCTGTAACCAAAGGGTTTAGAATGCTCTGTGAACGGCTCGGAGGAGCAGTTGACAGAGTCTTCTCCTTTTGCAAAAGCTTGGCCATAAAATTCATATACATTGTCTGTGGTTCCTTTATGTAGCTTCTAGAAAAATACCTATCAATGATAATGATGTTGATGACTGTAGTAACATTAAACTAATGCCGGCTTACAAATTTGTATGTGTGTGTTTTACCTTGAACATCCTTTTTCGTGAGTCAGTGAAGATACAATAAAGAACACTGTGCCTGTGATTTTTTTTTCCTTTCTTTTACTTGGACCACTTATTAGTCCATTTTACATACAATGGAGGGGATAAAAGAGTGTATCTTGTATCCCCGAGAGAGCTGTTTTTTCACCATCGTCGAGTTCTTGCTGAGCCATAGTTGAAATGACCTGTAAGGCCATGCTCATCAGGTGTGAACTTGTGTTGACAGATTATCTGTGATTTTTACGAGCCGCCACTGGGTCGATTCACTAACCAGGTTTAATACGATTGATTGAAACGACTTCAACTGCTGATGTTTGTGGGAGGTGATGTGCATCTTGAGCATGGCTATCACTCCCTCAGCCAGTCAACGGTTTTCGGCATTGGTGAATTTTGTCACAAAAAACATGCCGATCCATTCAACCACCGAAGAGTGTTTCTTGCTCCGTTCAAAGATGCATGCAAAACTGTCTACGATGGCTTTGATCACGACGATATATGGTGTTTTGTCCCCTTTGTGATACTGTAAATGATGACTGTTGTTTTTGTAATGGTGCTTGAAACCGAAATTGGCCATGGCCTTCAGGATGTCTTCCATTTGATCCAGCTCTTTATCCGTGGCTTTGTCACCGCCTTTTTTAGTCATCGCTCTGGCGGCTGCTTTTTGCTCCTCTTCGACAACTTTGTTTCGTTAGCTATCACCTTCTTTTTCATAAACATGACCATTATGCTGGAATAAGCCGAGACCTCGGCGGTCTTGGTTTTACTCGAGTCGTGACAAATCAGGTTATGCACGTAGTAGCAATCACGCAAGAGGTCGAATGGCCATCTCCCAGGTTGCGGGTTCAACTCTAGATCCTCACTTGTCGCTTGTTCGAGCGCTCTTGCTGTAATGATGCTTATCATCGTGACAAACAGGATGTGTGAGATCAATGCCCTGTGAAATTTTGTGCAGTGGAAAAAAACTCAGTCGTGTCTTAGCAAATTGGGCTCCAGCCCTTGTCTTTTTGTTTCATGGCACGCTAGGTTGCACAATATCTGGACCAGCTTGTATGTGTCGTACTCCATCTTTGGAATGCCGAGTTTTTGTCTGTGACATTTGGCTTTTATTTTAGTCACTCTGTTGTTCAATCTCTTGCAGTAGTGTGTGTACTTGTTGCGATCCAGGATTATGCCGCCGGTTACAGTGCACGAGCCTTTGTTGGGTCTCAGTTTCACTTGACTGACATATCTTTGTCAAAGTGAATGAAAAAAGGTAAATAAACGACAACCATGTAGCACATAGAAGCTACCCATAACTGGCGGTACAATTAATAGTTCCGATACCATGTACATGTGTAGGTCAAAACCACACATCGAGATGTAGCAACACACTTTCATTTAAAGTACACAAAACTGGATTATGTATTCCAGTATCCTATCATGAACACAAACAAGGTAGGTGTCACAGACAGCCCGTTTCCACTGTGCACACTGAAATACTTTTGCTCATGTCAGATATGTACTGAAACGTGAATCCGTGCTGACACGGTCTATGAGTGTTGTCGGCGCGAATGTACTCTTTTGGATGGTCGTGTCAATGGCTCACTCGGTTTTTAATATATATATTTAAAACAAACCAAGGCTTCGTTTTTTTGCATAACAAATGTGTGATGTGGAGTTTTGAAAATCTTTCAGAAAATATCTTTTTAAAACATCAGGCTACTGAGAAGTAAAAACAAAGCTTTATTTCATCTGCAGAAGGAGAAACACATCAAAGTGAATGAATTCTGATCATAATACAGTAACATCCCAAATTTATAGTCCTTGCACACGCGCAGGTGTGAAAAAGAAAATATTTTTGTCAGACAGCTGCGACAGTAGATTCCAAAAACATCAGACAATTGGGTTATTTCCAAAACACATTAAACGAGGGGTGATGTCCAAACAAAAGGCCAAAAGATGGTCAAAAAGGGTGAAGGTGTGAGCCGCTCAAGTCGGAGACATGTCTCTAAGTTGTTCATTTTCCAAGGGCAGGTTTCAAAATCCTGATTAAGTTTTATGTTTCTAAAGACAGGATTATTAAGGTAAAATGATCAAACATGATTATATTTCAACAGTGGCCATTGTCGTGAAATCTGGTATAAGCATGTGAGATCTGCCCAGGTATACGCAGAAAACGGATTAAAAGCCAGAGAAATAACAGTAAACCTTGTATAATGATTTAACAATGATTATGGTTTGTAACCAGTTAAAATGACCATACATATGCCAATGAAGGAATGTCTGTAATATGTAATCAAAAATATATGTTCTGTACCTTTAATCAACTGAGTGTTATATTGCATTGTGGAAAATAAGGGTTGAGTAACTCGATCGCGGCATGATTAATCAATGATTATTAAAGATTAATAATAAATGTGTGAAGAAGAGATCATGAAGTAAAATGTTGATTATGTTTTGTGAGGAGAATAAAACTCAAGTCACTGAGTCACGATGCTGAGCGAGGGTGCGGCAAAATCAGAAACAGATGGTCAATGGCAAAACAAGGGAGTTGTCTTGATGGAGTAATAGGGCAGAAATGAGTCATCGGAGAGTCGGGGAAGATCGGGGCTTTCCACGAACCATGAGATACGCTGGGAGGGTTCTGAAGTAATGCAGCCCTGCCCAATAGACCGCCCTGATTTGAGAGCTTAAAAACTGGAACACAGGACAAAGACGGTGTTCTTCGTCCCCGGCGCAGAAGTGGAGCCACCAGAGGAAGCAGGCTAAAGATCAGCAGAGGACTACACCCCGGGACCGAGGGAAACTCACTCCACGCCGCCTAGAGGGGACGAGCTCCACCCGCCACCAACTCCGGTTCCAGATTCGACCGACTCCTCTGCCTCTACCCAACGCTCTCAACCCAGTTGCAGCTGACTTGGAAAAGAGACGGAGGTCTTTTTAAGACAAAGAGTCTGCACGTTCAAAGGAAAGCGTGAGTCTTCTCTCCGCTTCTCTTCAAGAAAGAGGACTTTGCTCCGGCTGGACGAAGGCTCCGACCAAGGACATCTAAAGATTACAGCTGCCGAGACCAAGAACCATCGGGTATGAGTTGACCTGCTTCCCCCAAAAAGCCTCGCTCAGTGAATTTAGTGATACAGGGAAGGGATTAAAACAAGGATAGGATGTGATTGATACTAGTGATTTTATTATATTTTTGCCTCTTTGATAACCTTTGGGAATTTAACCTGTTGTCATATGCCCCTGCTAAAGCTTGCTTAATAAAACTATATTCTAAAATTCCAATGAGGATTGTGAACAGTGAGTTTAATTGTGTCAGTCTTAATGATTGTTGGTTCTCCTAATTATGGTAAAGTTTACATACATGATTCTAGAGACAGGGTGGCTTTGTGTTTTCCTCTGGTGAGTGTTAAAATAATGACCCTGGGACTTAAATCTAAGTCACTAAACTTAATCTAGCCGTTAACAAGTGCCGTTATTTTAAGAGAGGAGCTACCGTTAACAGGAGTGGTTGTAGGGGTTATGCAGCTGTGAGGGCTACTGAGCTGATTGCTTCTCAACTGAAAAGGGTTGTAACTTCTGGATCGAAGGTAGTCAGAGCTAGACGAGTCCTTTCCGACCCCAGTTTAAACAGATAATTCCCCACAAACTATCGCTAGGGTAAGACCCGAGTTTCTGGGGATTTTACGGACCTGTTGGACAGAGAACTGGGCAGTAGTGAGTCCAAAGAGTTGTGAGGAGTAGGCGGGACGTGCTATTGGGTAGTAACAGACACCATGGTCGCCTTAGATCGGGTCAACAAATTCAAGATAGTGTTCAAGGTTTATGCCGCCTGTAATGTGAAGAAATGTTCCATCTCATCAAGTGTCAAAGGCTCGCAATGTCTGGTAACCATGGTGCCATCACGACTATCACTGCCTGAAACGTTTTGTCGCTGAATGTTGCTCGGACTTTGTGGTGAGACTAAAGAGCCAAGCACAGGTAAAACACTAGTCTGACACGGGAACACTGCCTGTCGAGGCGGACATGGGAACACCGGCTCTCCACTTGTGGTGCCCCCAGAGATTCAACAAAAACAACTTGTGATTCACGGTGGAACTTGATCAAGACTGCATTCAAAAGAACTGCAATGTACAGCAGTCCGCCCAGATGTGCTCAGGCTGTTGCTTGATAGGGTTGACATGAAGCTAGTGTGGAAAGTTATGGATGATGCCATTAAGTGCATTGACCATGCAGTGTTGACTGAGTGCAACAACCACCAACAACAAGGGCGCCTCTGTTGATGATGATGACAAACCTATTGGGAACAGAGTAGCAGCAAGGAAACACACTGACAATGTTGATGGTGGGTGTTGCTGCTGACAGTACCAAGAGTGACCAAAGGCCAAATGTGAAGGTGTCTTAACAAGTGATAAAACAAACAAAAAATCTCAAGGGACATCTCAGAACCCAACCAAAGAAAAAAAGCACTTCTTGTCCAACAACCTGTTGGACAAGAAGTGATGCGCATGCTCTTTTGCAATAATCTGTGTCATGGTTAAAAATAAAGAAAGAAGGTTCATATTCAGTTATTTTTTATCACAAAGTACATATTCTTTGAAGAATCACATATTTCTGTATAATATCATGAGCACAAACAACGTAGATCCAGATATCACAGAGAACACAATCGAGATGACGGTCATTGCGTAGCTGTTGTTCACACCACGTTCATGGTCTCTGAGTAAATCCTTTTCTTGGACTTTGAAATCGCGCGTGATTGTCATTCCGTAAAGTTTGAACAGGTGCTTTAAACCCGTGACATTGTGCAAGATATTTTCATCTTCATACCATAAGAGTGACTTGTTACTCGTCAGTGTTTCAAAGTTGCGTATCAAGTCCATGCTACCTAAGTTGTACATTGCATACGGAGCTCTCACTCTTTTTGGCAGAGATCCATGTAATTCTGCTACAACCTTGTCATTCATCACCCCGACGGCGAGGACGCTTCACATTGTGTATTGTTTTTATTGGCATTTTAACATTGAAGTCCAAAGCATGATGTTCCACAAACCACGGGACAGTCTACGGGCAGTTTGGTGTTGTCGGGCATGCCACAAGACACGTATGTGGTGTAATCCTTGGGGAGGGAACGGCGCAGTCCGTGACGATCGCATTGTGGTGCTTCGTAATCATATACATTGTCAGTCACCATGCCACCTCTAAAATCTCATTTTGCTTTTTTTTCTTGATTTCAAACTGTTTTAATAGTGGTTTAGTATCAAGCATAATGTAAAATAATGCCAGTTATTGAAAGTTCTAAATATTCTGCAAAAATTTGCTGAAGCGCTTGGCCATAAGCCATAAATTTGGCGGGCCCATAGAGACTGAAAAATTAACGTATTTAAGGTCGATGCAAAAATCACAAAAAAAATTGGCTCAACAGCGCCACCTAGAAAATTTCAAAAGACCCTTTCCCATTCAGTTACTTTATTGTAGAGACTTGAAATTTGGTACACTTGTAGAACTCACCAAGGCACTCAGAATTTATAATTGTTCTCATAGTGTATGTCAAACAAGAAGTCGGCCATTTTGGATTGAATTTGCAAATGTCACACCATTATGGCCGTTTATAGCCTTTGCATTTGATCAAACTCCTCCTAGGGCTTTTGATGGATCGGCTTCAAGCTTGGTCAGTTGGTTCATAAGGCATGCCCGATTAAAAGTTATCAAAAGGGTGAGTTTTTGTGCATGCTGAAGGGGTGATATCAGGGGTCAAAGTTCACCGACTTACCATAAAATAATAAACTGTTATATCTCCTACAAAGAAACTCACAGAGCCACCAACCTTTCTGTGTTTGATCACCTTTGGATGCCCTACAAGACCCAATTGTGAAATTGTGAGATCACATAAGCCACGCCCCCTTAGAACAGCAAGTGTCATGTTTTATTGTGATCGGTCCCTATCTGACGTCGTTAACCTAATCATCATGAAACTGTCTCCACAAAGAAGACATGTTGGTGTGTTATGGTTTCCAACGCTGTTTGTTTTGGAGGCAGCAGGTGGGCGTGGCGGCGTGGCGAATATACCTGTAACACCTTGTCCATACGTTTGGCTCTGTATTCCACAATTTTGAGTCCAGCTGCACCAAACTCACTGAGATGGATCCTTATCTAACTCCGGACAGGAATCCAGTGCAATATTTGGAGGGCGTGGCCTAATGTCTCAAAGTGCCCCCTAGAAGAGTTTAAATCATCAGCCCCAAGCCATGCTTTAACGTAGAATTATGAAACTTGGTACACATGTGTATCTTGTCAGGATGTACTGCATAAATTAGAATATATGGCGACATGTAAAATCAGCAGCGCTTCGCTTTCACAGACGGTGAGGACTTCGTCCAACTTTTAGCGTCACTTGGAAGGAAAGCTTAAAGAAAGGTAAGATCTGTGGACGTGATGCTAGCAAAGCTAGCTGTATTGACTGAAATACATGTTGCATCTGCGATGAAAAAAAGTTGTCGCTAATGCGCTGAATTATTGTGTGGAGATGTTGATTGAGTTGTGGCATATATGAGACAACGCTGTGACCAAAGTCTGCAATATAGTGATAGAACAATCAGGAACGATCCGATTCTTCTGGACGAATCTTTACTAAGTCCTAAGGACTGAAGCCTCACTTAGAGCCGTGCTCATTGCTAATTGATTTCGTCTCCTATCATGGTGGCAAACATCTCAGTGGGAGGGAGGATAAAAACAGTCACGATGCTCCTTCTGCTTGGTTACTTGTTGCGCCGTTGGACAGTGGAAAGATTGTTAGGAAAGATTGTGAAAAATGTTTATTCAGTAGAATTTAAAAAACATAATGTTAGATTTAGTCATTACAAGTTTGCTATTGTGGTCAACACATTAGCTAGGTAGATTCCTACTTTAAATCTTTTCTAACAGGTAGATTAGTTAGAAAAGTTCCATCCTGTTATGTTCCGCCCTTTTAGGAAAGATTGTGAAAAATGTTTCTTCAGTAGAACTTAACATAATGTTAGATTTAGTCATTAAATCTAATGACTAAATCTAATTCTGTTGAAGGTTAGCTAGCTAAATGTTTACCACATAAAGAACTACAGGTAGATTAGTTAGAAAAGTTCCACCATGTTGCGAAGACCTATTGTTATTGTGCAGATTACAGAGCACTGGTGGACAGCATGCATTGCCAGTCTTCTCACTAATAAGGAAACCAATACCAGATGTAAGTGGCAACATGGCAGTGTCATGGCAAAGGTCAAATAAAATATTGAGGAATTGTATTCAATTTAAAAGTGTGTTCATGACATATAACAGTTATAATTTTTTTTTAAATGCAGCAGATTTGGTCATGAGTTCAAAATGTGACAAGATTTTTTTAAAAATATGTAAGTTGATTTTTCTTTAACATTACATAATTGATAACTTTTTGAAGCATGGTGCAGCATAGTTCATGATTTGTTGAAAAAAATGTTTGAGTGGCTAGTGAAAATTGGACATTTTTCCTATGAAATGTAAAGATGTAAGTGGTTATCTAAAAATGCAACAATTGGGTGATTTTTTTTCGGCAACATTCCATGTCCCCATATTTTGCTTACAATTAATTTTTGTAAAATGTGCCAAATATTTACAACAAAGTATTTTAATTATACATTTAAATGTTTGCCATTATTCAAATATAAAGAAAATGCCTTTCAAATATTGTTTTGTTCTTTACACACCTTTTTGTTGACGAACATGTTTAATTTCATGTGTGACCAGTGCAGCGTAATAGAATTCCTTATGACATTTAAACTATAAAATATATTTATATTTATGTTTTTCTTCAATAAGTTGATTGACTGGACTACACCTTATTTCAATATGCAATTTAATCTACTGAAACTATTTTCTCATATGATATTTTCTTCATCTTATACAGGTGCCAGTACTATCTTTCCACCCTGTTAGGATGTTTCATTTCTGCCTTCAAAATGTCTAAAATTCCTTAAAAACCATTTAATGTTAAGTGACATCAATTGGTTTTGATGTGAATTCAACCATGGAAAACAAAGGGAGCTTCAACAGTCACCGTCTCTGTACTTTTTCTTATCTTAAATATGTTAAACCTGTATATGTAAAGCTTAAAGTTCCACCCTGTTAGGAAAGATTGTGAAAAATGTTTATTCAGTAGAATTTAAAAAACATAATGTTAGATTTAGTCATTAAAGGTTTGTTATTTTGTTGAAGGTTAGCTAGCTAAATGTTGACCACATAAAGAGCTACAGGTAGATTAGTTAGAAAGTTCCACCATGTTATGTTCCACCCTGTTAGGAAAGATTGTGAAAAATGTTTATTCAGTAGAATTTAAAAAACATAATGTTAGATTTAGTCATTAAAGGTTTGTAATTCTGTTGAAGGTTAGCTAGCTAAATGTTGACCACATAAAGAGCTACAGGTAGATTAGTTAGAAAGTTCCACCCTGTTATGTTCCACCCTGTTAGGAAAGATTGTGAAAAATGTTTAAGGGTTTGAGATACAGACTTCAAACTCAGTGAGCAGAGAGTTGAGATATTAAAGGTCTAAAGTTATCACAGGAATTTTTGTATGTGAAAGCATGTGGGGGTGGCAAAGTGCCAAACTTTGACTATTCGCCATAAAACATCAAAGTGACATAACTTCCACATACAAGGTCTACTGTGTTTTTTCTACTGTATGTCTTATTTTTACTGAGTAATACATATGGAATTAATCTTCTACCACCTGACATAATATGAGCTGATGATGAACTGTGAGGATGAACTCTGACTCATGGAGGCGTAGCGAACTGTCTGTCCTTTGCCATATGCATAGAACTGTCTCTGAATCACACACACATCTTCCGATTGGAACCAAACTGGATGCATTTGACCTGTGTTCAATGCTAAAGAGCCCATCCGGTTTGAATTGTGATTTTACTCTACAGCGCCCCCTAGGTTATCCCATCATAAATATCTCACTACATCGACCGATATGCACCAAATTTCTGGTGTGTCGCCAGGGAACCATGCCGAAGTAAACGGTGCAAACTGCCTGGCGGACGCGCGCATCAACTGTGTGAAAGGGAACGCGGTGGAAGGCGGTCGGCGGTGTTGGGTCCCCCGCGGTGCCTGTAGGCCGGAGCGGCGCTTGGCTGCTCGGGCCGCTTGAGGCTCCGTGGAGCTTTAATTAGACCCGAGCAGCTAAGCGCTGCGAAGGCCTATTGTTTTTCAAATGTTTATTATTAGGCCCGAGCAGCTAAGCGCTGCGAAGGCCTATTGTAATCGTGCTGTAAATTAGGCCCGAGCAGCTAAGCGCTGCGAAGGCCTATTGTAATCGTGCTGTTTATTATTAGGCCCGAGCAGCTAAGCGCTGCGAAGGCCTATTGTAATCGTGCTGTAAATTAGGCCCGAGCAGCTAAGCGCTGCGAAGGCCTATTGTAATCGTGCTGTTTATTATTATTTTTCTTGTGCCAAATGAATTGGCTTTTTGGGGGCTTTATCATATTCAAAAACTCACCAAACTTGGCGGGCGCATAGAGCCCGTGTGAAATTTACGTATTTTAAGGTCCTCGCAAAAATCGCACAAGAAACGGCTCAAGGGCGCCCCCTAGAATCTTTCAAAAGACCCTTTCCTATTCACTTACTTTATCGTAGAGACTTGAAATTTGGTACAGTTGTAGAGCTCCCCAAGACCGTCAGAATTTACAATTAATGTCATAGTGCAAGTATCCCAGGAAGTCGGCCATTTTGGATTGAAGTTCCGATTTTGCCCCCATTTTGGCCGTTTACAGACGTCGCATTTGATCGAACTCCTCCTAGGGATTTCCATCGATCGGCTTCAAACTCGGTCAGATTGTTCATAAGGCATGGCCGATTCAAAGTTATCAAATTCGTGAGTTTTCGAGCATGCTGAAGGGGTCGTACCAGGGGTCAAAGTTCACCGACTCACCAGAATGTAATAAACTGTTATATCTCTTACAAATAAACTCACAGAGCCACCAAACTTTCTGTGTGATCACCTTTGGATGACCTACGACACCCAGTTGTGAAATTTTGAGATTACCTAAGCCACGCCCCCTTAGAACAGGAAGTGTCATGTTTTACTGCGAACGTTCACTATCTGACCCCTTTGACCTAATCAACATGAAACACTGTCGACAGACAGAAGACGTGTTGGTGTGTCAGGGTGTCCAACCCCGTTTGGTTTGGATGCAGCAGGTGGGCGTGGCGGCGTGGCGAAGTGACCTTTAACGACGTCTCCTTACGTTTGGCCTTGAATTCCACAGTTTAAAGCCCAGCTTCACCAAACTCACTAGGTTTGATCCTTGTGGGCCCCTCGACAGGAATCCAGTGTTATTTTTTGTGGGCGTGGCCTAATGTCTCAACAGCGCCCCCTTGAAGATTTTAAATAATCAGCCCCAAGCCATTGTTTAACCTAGAATTATGAAACTTGGTACACTTGTGTATCGTGTCAGGACCTACAAAAAAGCCTCTTGGAGCCATGGTCCAAACCCAACAGAAAGTCGGCCATTTTGGATTAAATTCGCCATTTGCTGTTTTTCACAGACGTCGTATTTGATTGAACTCCTCCTACAGCGTTTGACATATGGACTTCAAACTCAATCAGCAGAGACCTCAGACATTAAAGGTCTAAAGTTATCACAGGAATTTTTGTATGTCAAAGCATGTGGGCGTGGCTAAGTGCCAAACTTTGACTATTCGCCATAAAACATCAAAGGAGATAACTTCCACATACAAGGTCACAGCTGCTTCAGACTTCCTATGTCTCAATACTGACCAACCCTCATTACATTCTCATGGTCAGATGATGACGTAACCTTAGCTCCGTCCACTTTTAACAGGAATTAAGCTGTTTTTCTACTGTATGTCTTATTTTTACTGAGTAATACATATGGAATTAATCTTCTACCACCTGACATAATATGAGCTGATGATGAAATATGAGCTGATGATGAAATGTGAGGATGAACTCTGACTCATGGGGGCATGGCCAACTGTCTGTCCTTTGCCATATGCATATAATTGTCTCTGAATCACAGATGCATCTTCCGATTGGCACCAAACTGTATACGTTTCACCTGTGTTCAATGTTAAAGAACCCATCAGGTTTGAATTGTGATTTTGCTCTACAGCGCCCCCTAGGTTATCCCATCACCAATATCTTCTCTCTACATCGACCGATCTGCACCAAATTTGTTGTGTGTCACCAGGGAACCATGCCGAACTCAACGCTGCGAACTACCTGGCAGACGCGCGCCTCAACTCTGCGACAGCTTACGCGGTGGCAGGCGGGCGGCGGTGCTGGGTCCCCCGCGGTGGCTATAGGCCGGAGCGGCGCTTGGCTGCTCGGGCCGCTTGAGGCTCCGCGGAGCTTTAATTAGGCCCGAGCAGCTAAGCGCTGCGAAGGCCTATTGTAATCGTGCTGTAAATTATTCTTATTAGGCCCGAGCAGCTAAGCGCTGCGAAGGCCTATTGTTTTTCAAATGTTTATTAGGCCCGAGCAGCTAAGCGCTGCGAAGGCCTATTGTTTTTCAAATGTTTATTATTTTTTTTTTTTTTTTTTTTTTTTTTCTCGCCTCAAATGAATTGCCTTTTTGGGGGCTTTAACATATTCAAAAAGTCACCAAAATTGGTAGGCCCATAGAGACTGTGAAAAATTTACGTATTTTAAGGTCCGCGCAAAAATCCCCCAAAAATTGGCTCAACGGCGCCCCCTAGAAAATTTCAAAAGACCCTTTCCTATTCAGTTACTTTATTGTAGAGACTTGAAATTTGGTACACTTGTAGAACTCCCCAAGGCACTCAGAATTTATAATTGTTCTCATAGTGCATGGCAAACAGGAAGTCGGCCATTTTGGATTGAATTTGCAAATTTCACCCCATTTTGGCCGTTTATAGCCTTCGCATTTGATCGAACTCCTCCTAGGGCTTTTGATGGATCGGCTTCAAACTTGGTCAGTTTGTTCAGAAGGCATGCCCGATTAAAAGTTATCAAAACGGTGAGTTTTCGTGCATGCTGAAGGGGTGATACTAGGGGTCAAAGTTCACTGACTCACCATAAAAAAATAAACAGTTATATCTCCTACAAAGAAACTCACAGAGCTATCAAACTTTCTGTGTGTGATCACCTTTGGATGCCCTACAAGACCCAGTCGTGAAATTTTGAGATCACATAAGCCACGCCCCCTTAGAACAGGAAGTGTCATGTTTTATTGTGATCGGTCCCTACCTGACCTCTTTAACCTAATCAACATGAAACTGTGTCCACAAACAGAAGACATGTTGGTGTGTTATGGTTTCCAACGCTGTTTGTTTTGGAGGCAGCAGGTGGGCGTGGCGGCGTGGCGAATATACCTGTAACGCCGTGTCCATACGTTTGGCTGTTAATTCCACAATTGTGAGTCCAGCTGCACCAAACTCACTGAGATGGATCCTTATCCAACTCCGGACAGTAATCCAGTGCAATATTTGGTGGGCGTGGCCTAATGTCTCAACAGCGCCCCCTAGAAGAGTTTAAATCATCAGCCCCAAGCCATGCTTTAACCTAGAATTATGAAACTTGGTACACATGTGTACGTTGACAGGATGTACAAAAAAGTCTCTTGGAGCCATGGTCCAAACCCAACAGGAAGTCGGCCATTTTGGATCAAAGCCGCCATTTCCGGTTTTTCATAGACGTCGCATCTGATCGAACTCCTCCTACAGCTTTTGAGATACAGACTTCAAACTCGCTCAGCACACACTTAAGACATTGAAGATGAAAAGTTATCAAAAGAATTCTCGTACATCAAAGCATGTGGGCGTGGCTAAGTGTCAAACTTTGGCTTTGTGCCATGAAATACTAAAATGCAATAACTTCTACAGGAAAAGTGACAACTTCATCAGACTTTCCATGTCTCATTATTGGCCAGCCTTGATCACATTCACAAGGTCATATGATGACATCACCTTAGCCACGCCCCCCTCCAACAGGAAGTCACCTGTTTTTGTCTGCCGGAAGTCTTGCTTTTACTCTGACTCAAATGGGTTCAATGCTGTGCAAATTAATATAAAATGACATGATGATGAACTCTGTGTATGTTGACTGCTAGCTGAATTAGCAAATGGCAATGCCAGCCATGTCTACAATCGTCTCTAAATCAACCAGGCTTCATGTGATTTCCACCAGATATTTATGGCTGACTTCAGTGATTCTCTAAAGGACCCAATAGCATTAGATTATAACTTGACTCCACTGCACTCCCTAGGTTAATCAAACAGCTGTATCTCCTCTCTACATTGGCCAAACTGCATGAGATGCTGCGGGCTGCACCAGAGAGCGCTGCTGTAAACACAATGTAGCTAATGTCAACACAAGTGACAAGATAAAGTATCAATGAAGCTGTTCAGATGCACATACATTCTCCCAAAACTTAAACTGTCATGATTTGTGGTTGTTGGTGGTGAGGATGAACACTGAGACCCAGGTGATGATGATGACGATGATGATGTTTAATATAATTCATTAAAGAGAAGCTCAAACACAGTCCAGTATGGGCAGCACGGCAGGAAAACTTGCACACATCTAATGCAGGTAGCCACTGAAACAACTGAAGACTGAATGTGACAGCTACATTATAACTTGCTTCCACATAGCCCTGTAGGTTAAGTGGAATCAAACCAAACCATCTTTATTTACAAAGCCCTTTAAAACAACCACAGCTGATACATTAAAACACAACATAATAAAAAATTGAAACATACAGCTTAAAAAAAACATACAATTTAAAACTAGATCCCGCTGGTGTTGAAAGTCAAGTAAAATAGATGGTGCAATGTTGTATGCACAGCAGCTATGAAGGTTGCCAGCCTGTTTGGTTCAACCTATCTCTGTGAATCAGTGTTTTCTGACATGAACTTCATCAAGAACAAACACAGAACAAGCCTCACTGATGCACATCTGAAAGATGCACTCACAGTTGCAGTTTCAAGTTACACACCACATAATGGAGTACTGGTGAACAGCATGCAATGCCAGTCTTCTTACTAATAAGGAAACCAATACCAGATGTCAGTGGCATCATGGAAGTGTCATGGCAAAGTTTAAATAAAATATTGAGGAATTGTGTTCAATTTAAAAGTGTGTTTATGATATATAACAGTTACATTTTTGTTAAAAATGCAGCAGATTTGGTCATGAAGTCAAAAAGTGATAAGATTTATTTAAAAATATGTAAGTTGATTTTTCTTTATAACTTTTTGAACTATGGTGCAACATAGTTCATTATTTGTTGAAAAAAATGTTTGTGAGTGGCTAGTGAAAATTGGAAATTTCCCTATGAAATGTAGTGATGTAAGTGGTTATCTAAAAATTTAACAATCAGGTGATTCTTTTTTTGCGGCAACATTCCATGTCCCCATTTTTTGCTTACAAATATTTTTTGTAAAATGTGCCAAATTTTACAACAAAGTATTTTAATTATACATTTAGATGTTTGCTATTATTCAAATATAAACGAAATGCCTTTTAAATATTATTTAGTACTTTACACACCTTTTTGTTGACGGACATGTTCAATTTCATGTGTCCCCAGTGAAGCGTAACTTCATGATGTGTTACAATTTCAAGAATAAATCACATTATATAGTAAAAGGGAAACATTCCTTCTAAGAAAAAGTGATTATTTTTAAAAAGTTAAATGTTTAACTATTTATGGTCCATATGTATATGTTCATAACAGGGTGGAACACATTCAGAGACAATGGTGAAAAAACACATGGAATTATTAATTCATCCAATCCTGAGCTTGCCTATTATTCATTTCATTTTGTTAAACATGTCAGTGTTGTAACAAAATATTTAAAGCTTAAAACAATGTTTTTTTTCCAAAAATCCTGAGGCTGACATGTTGCCACAAAAAAGAATCACCCAATTACTGAGATTAAGAGATAAAGTGCTGAATATTGATATCTGTTTCCCACCTTTTTTTCATTGCTAATTATTGTGAGAAATCATTAACGTGATCAGTGTCTTCTCATAGATGAGAATCATTAATCATTATTGTTAATGTCTAAGGCAAACTGAGTAAAATTGTTATTTCAGAAGAGTGTGTCAAACTGGTAGCCTTTATATGACTCTGTAGCCATGAAGTAGCTCTCAGTTTCAAAAAGGTTGGTGACCCCTGATCTAATCGCTGCAGCAAAACAGCAACAAACTTTTGTGCATTGTCTGAGCAAAGCCAAACATGACACACTGAGTAAATTCAGGGAGGGCGGGTTCGGCTGCTCCGTCAGAGCATCAGCGATGGCTGGGGGAAGGCCGTGCTGGGAAAACGCGGTGGCTATGGGCCGAGCAGCGCTTGGCTGCGAGGGCCGCTTGAGGCTCCGCGGAGCTTTAATTATTTTTTATTTTTATTTTTTTATTTTTCTCGCCTCAAATGAATTGCCTTTTGGGGGCTTTAACATATTCAAAAACTCACCAAAATTGGTGGGCCCATAGAGACTGTGAAAAATTTACGTATTTTAAGGTCCGCGCAAAAATCGCAACAAAAATGGCTCAACGGCGCCCCCTAGAAAATTTCAAAAGACCCTTTCCTATTCACTTACTTTATTGTAGAGACTTGAAATTTGGTACACTTGTAGAACTCCCCAAGGCACTCAGAATTTAGCATTGTTCTCATAGTGCATGTTACACAGGAAGTCGGCCATTTTGGATTGAATTTGCAAATTTCACCCCATTTTGGCCGTTTATAGCCTTCGCATTTGATCAAACTCATACTAGGGCTTTTCGATGGATCGGCTTCAAATTTGGTCAATTGCTTCAGAACGCATTTCCTATTAAAAGTTCACAAAACGGTGAGTTTTCGTGCATGCTGAAGGGGTCATACTAGGGGTCAAAGTTCACTGACTCACCATAAAATAATAAACAGTTATATCTCCTACAAAGAAACTCACAGAGCCACCAACCTTTCTGTGTGTGATCACCTTTGGATGCCCTACAAGACCCAATCGTGAAATTTTGAGATCACATAAGCCACGCCCCCTTAGAACAGGAAGTGTCATGTTTTATTGTGATCGGTCCCTATCTGACCTCTTTAACCTAATCAACATGAAACTGTGTCCACAGACAGAAGACATGTTGGTGTCTTATGGTTTCCAACGCTGTTTGTTTTGGAGGAAGCAAGTGGGCGTGGCGGCATGGCAAATTTACCTGTAACGCCGTGTCCATACATTTGGCTGTTAATTCCACAATTGTGAATCCAGCTGCACCAAACTCACTGAGATCGATCCTTATCCACCTCCGGACAGTAATCCAGTGCAATATTTGGTGGGCGTGGCCTAATGTCTCAACAGCGCCCCTAGAAGAGTTTAAATCATCAGCCCCAAGCCATGCTTTAACCTAGAATTATGAAACGTGGTACACATGTGTATCTTGTCGGGATGTACAAAAAGCCTCTTGGAGGCATAGTCCAAACACAACAGAAAGTCGACCATTTTGGATCAAACCCGCCATTTCCTCTTTTTCATAGACGTCGCATCTGATCGAACTCCTCCTACAGCTTTTGAGATACAGATTTCAAACTCGCTCAGCACACACTTAAGACACTGAAGTTGAAAAGTTATCAAAAGAATTCTTGTACATCAAATCATGTGGGCTTGGCTAAGTGTCAAACTTTGGCTTTTTACTATGAAATATTAAGATTGCAATAACTTCTACAGGCAAAGTCACAACTTCAAGCTTTCCATGTCTGATTATTACCAGCCCTGATCACACACACATGTTCTTTTGATGACATCACCTTAGGCACGCCCCCTCCAACAGGAAGTCACCTGTTTTTGTCTGCCGGAAGTCTTTCTTTTACTCTGATTCAAATGGGTTCAGTGCTGTGCAAATTGATATAAAATGACATGATAAACTGTGTATGTTGGCTGCTAGCTGAAGCATGTGGACGTTCCTTATTAGCAAATAGCAATGCTAGCCATGTCTACGATCATCTCTAAATCAACCAGGCTTCATCCAATTTGCACCAGATTTTCTATGATCGACTGTGGTGATCCTCTAAAGATTAGATTATAACTTGACTCCACTTCACTCCCTAGGTTAATCAAACAGCTGTATCTTATCTCTACATTGGCTAATCTGCATGAGATGTTGTGGGCTGCAGCAGGGAGCGCTGCTGTAAACACAATGCAGCTAATGTCAACACAAGTGACTAGATAAAGTATCAATCAAGCTGTTCAGATGCACATACATTCTCCCAAAACTTAAACTGTCATGATTTGTGGTTGATTGTGAGGATGAACACTGAAACCCAGGTTCTTTACACACCTTTTGTTGACAGACATGTTCAATTTCATGTGTCCCCAGTGCAGCGTAATAGACTTCCTCATGACATTTAAACTATAAAATATATTTATATTTATGTTTTTCTTCAATAAGTTGATTGACTGGACTACACCTTATTTTAATATGCAATTTAATCTACTGAAACTATTTTCACATTTGATATTTTCTTCATATTATACATGTCCCAGTACTAACTTTCCACCCTGTTATGATGTTTCATTTCTGCCTTCAAAAAGTCTAAAATTCCACAAAACCATTTAATGTAAGTGACATCAATTGGTTTTGATGTGAATTCAACCATGGAAAACAAAGTGAGCTTCAACTGTCACCATCTCTGTAGTACTACATTTACTCTGACTCAAATGGGTTCTATGCTGTGAAAATTGATATAAAATTGCATGATGATTAACTCTGTATGTTGGCTGCTAGCTGAAGCATGTGGGTGTGCCTTATTAGCAAATAGCAATGCTAGCCATGTCTATGATCGTCTCTAAATCAACCAGGCTTCATGTGATTTCCACCAGATATTTATGGCTGACTTCAGTAAACCTCTAAAGACTCCAATAGCATTAGATTATAACTTGACTCCACTTCCCTCCTTCGGTTAATCAAATAGCTGCATCTCCTCTCTACATTGGCTAATCTGCATGAGGTGTTGCAAGCTGCACCAGGTAGCGCTGCTGTAAACAGTTGTGGGAAGTACTGTACTTAAGTAGAGTTTTCGTGTATCTGTACTTTACTTAAGTAGATTTAATAATGGGTACTTTCTACTTTTACTCCATTACATTTTACAGTAAGTATCTGTACTTTCTACTTCACTACATTTCTACAAAACTGCAGCGTTACTGTTACATCCAAGTCGCGTTGCTCTTTTCTTCCGTTAAAATGTGAAGTTCAGGGATTTAAGGTGGCGCCGTAAAATCCAAGCAATAACGTGACTTAGTGTCTGTTGTCACCCATCGGCTCCACCTTTACTCGCACGCGGAGCTCCAGACATGCGCAGTGGTTTCCTCTGAGCTGGAGAAGCTGTCTAATCGTCAGTAATATAATAGCGCTGCATAAATCATAATATATGGCGACATGTAAAATCAGCAGCGCTTCGCTTTCACAGACGGTGGGACTTCGTCCAACTTTTAGCGTCTCTTGGAAGGAAAGCTTAAAGAAAGGTAAGAAATGTGGACGTGATGCTAGCAAAGCTAGCTGTATTGACTGAAACACATGTTGCATCTGCGATGAAAAAAAGTTGTCACTCGTGCGCTGAATTATTGTGTGGAGGTGTTGACTGAGGTGTGGCATAAATGGGACAACGCTGTGAACTAAGTCTGCAATATGGTGATATAACATTCAGGAACGATCCGATTCTTTTGGACGGATCTTTACTAAGATCTAAGGACTGAAGCCTCACTTAGAGCCGTTCTTTGTTCTTGTGTACACTGCGGTAGCTATATATATATATACATACATTTATTTAATCACTGAATAAGTAAAAGTTGAACGTATGAACACAGAGCATGCTCATTGCTCATTGCTAATTGATTTCATCTCCTATCATGGTGGCAAACTGCAGTGGGAGGGAGGGTGAAAACAGTTACAGTGCTCCTTCTGCTTGGTTTCTTGTTGCGCCATTGGACAGTGTTCATAGTTGAACGTTATTTACCGTTACTTGCGATATTTACGGAGTGAAGCTTCTTCAAACAAAACGGAGGCTCGTATGTCTTTTACTGAACCTTTCTGTTCAGTTTTTTATTGGAGAAAACGGCGACAGCTGATAACGGCAACAGCTGTTCGTAATCAAGACAACCAAAATATAAACAAAGCAAGATAGTAACAAAACAGAACCAGATACTTAAGCATTCTTCAAAATAAAAGACTTATTTTATTCAAATAAATCATGTCTTGCACTTAAATATATTTCACTTCATCCTTGTATTTTATACAATCATGTTCAATTCAATTAATAATAATCATGTATTCTATGCTTAACATATAATTGTAAATCAGTCATTTATACTGAACAACATATGAGTGTAAAAAAGTCACAACAGTTGTGGTTTCTGACATGGGCAATATGAGCAACCACCCAGGGTGTTATTTTTCTAGGGATAGAAGGAGACCTCTGCGGATTGTAGCACAGCGATGAAAGCAAAACAGAATTAAGTATATGTAAAACTTAAAGTTCCACCCTGTTAGGAAAGACTGTGAAAAATGTTTATTCAGTAGAATTTAGAAAACATAATGTTAGATTTAGTCATTAAAGGTTTGTGATTTTGTTGAAGGTTAGCTAGCTAAATGTTTACCACATAAAGAGCTAAAGATGAATTAGTTAGAAAGTTCCACCCTGTTATGTTCCACCCTGTTAGGAAAGATTGTGAAAAATGTTAATTCAGTAGAATTTAAAAACATAATGTTAGATTTAGTCACTAAGGGTTTGTTATTCGGTTTAATGTTAGCTAGCTAAATGTTGACCACCTAAAGAGCTACAGGTAAATTAGTTAGAAAAGTTCCACCCTTTTATCTTCCACCCTGTTATGTTCATGAACCAAATAAGGTAGAAATTAGGGTGAAAAGAAATAATTTTAAGTCAAATAAAAAATTTTGTGTGACAATTTCAAGAATAAAACATATAGTAAAAGTGACACACTCTTTCTAAAAAAAAGTCATTATTTTTTTAATTTAAATGTTTAACTATTTGCGGTCCATATGTAAATGTTCATAACAGGGTGGAACACATTCAGAGACAATGGTGAAAAAAACCACATGTAATAATTAATTTATCCAATCCTGAGCTTGCCCATTATTAATTTCTTATTGTTAAACATGTCAATGTTGTAACAAAATGTTCAAAACTTAAAACAATACTTTTTTTTCAAAAATCCTGAGCCCAAAATGTTGCCGCAAATAAAGAATCACCCAATTACTGAGATTAAAAGAGATAAAGTGCTGAATATTGATATCTGTTTCCCACCTAGTTTTCATTGCTAATTATTGTGAGAAATCATTAACGTGATCAATTTCTTCCCATAGATGACAATCATTAATCATTATTGATAATGTCTAAGGCAAACTGAGTAAATTTGTTATTTCAGAAGAGCGTGTCAAACTGGTAGCCTTTATATAACTCGGTACCCATAAAGTAGCTCTCAGTTTCAAAAAGGTTGGTGACCCCTGATCAGCCAATCTGCAACAGATCTTTGTGCATTGTCTGTGATGGTGCAGTGGTTTATGCACAGCAGCTATGAAGGTTGCCAGGCTTTTTGGTTCAACCTATCTCTGTGAATCAGCGTTTTCTGACATGAACTTTATCAAGAAAAAACCCAAAACATGCCTCACTGATGCACATCTGACAGATGCACTCACAGTTGCAGTTTCAAGTTACACATCAGATTACAGAGCACTGGTGAACTGCATGCAATGCCAGTCTTCTCACTAATAAGGAAACCAATACCAGATGTCAGTGGCAACATGGCAGTGTCATGGCAAAGTTCAATTAAAATATTGAGGAATTGTGTACAATTTAAAAGTGTGTTCATGACATATAAGTTATAATTTTATTAAAAATGCTACAGTCATGAGTTCAAAATGTGATAAGATTTATTTAAAAACATGTAAGTTGATTTTTCTTTAACATTACATAATTGATAACTTTTTGAAATATGGTGCAACATAGTTCATAATTTGTTAAAAGAAATGTTTGTGAGTGGCAAGTGAAAATTGGACATTTTTCCTACAAAATGTAGTGATATAAGTGGCTATCTAAAAATGTAACAATTATTGAGATTAAAAGATAAAGTGATGAATATTGATTATCTGTTTCCCACCTTGGTTTCATTGCTATTTATGGTGAGAAATCTTTAACGTGAACAGTGTCTTCTCATAGATGAGTATCATTAATCATTATTTAACATATTCAAAACCTCCCCAAAATTGGTAGGCCCATAGAGACTGTGAAAAATTTACGTATTTTAAGGTCCGCGCAAAAATCGCAAAAAAAATGGCTCAACAGCGCCCCCTAGAAAATTTCAACAGACCCTTTCCTATTCACTTACTTTATTGTAGAGACTTGAAATTTGGTACACTTGTAGAACTCCCCAAGACATTCAGAATTTATCATGGTTCTCATAGTGTATGTCAAACAGGAAGTCGGCCATTTTGGATTGAATTTGTAAATTTCACCCCATTTTGGCCGTTTATAGCCTTTGCATTTGATCAAACTCCTCCTAGGGCTTTTGATGGATCGGCTTCAAACTTGGTCAGTTGGTTCAGAAGGCATGCCCGATTAAAAGTTATCAAAACGGTGAGTTTTCGTGCATGCTGAAGGGGTGATACTAGGGGTCAAAGTTCACTGACTCACCATAAAATAATAAACAGTTATATCTCCTACAAAGAAACTCACAGAGCCACCAACCTTTCTGTGTGTGATCACCTTTGGATGCCCTACAAGACCCAATTGTGAAATTTTGAGATCACATAAGCCACGCCCCCTTAGAACAGGAAGTGTCATGTTTTATTGTGATCGGTCCCTATCTGACCTCTTTAACCTAATCAACATGAAACTGTGTCCACAAACAGAAGACATGTTGGTGTGTTATGGTTTCCAACGCTGTTTGTTTTGGATGCAGCAGGTGTGCGTGGCGGCGTGGCGAATATACCTGTAACGCCGTGTCCATACGTTTGGCTGTTAATTCCACAATTGTGAGTCCAGCTGCACCAACCTCGCTGAGATCGATCCTTATCCAACACCGGACAGTAATCCAGTGCAATATTTGGTGGGCGTGGCCTAATGTCTCAACAGCGCCCCCTAGAAGAGTTTAAATCATCAGCCCCAAGCCATGCTTTAACCTAGAATTATGAAACTTGGTACACATGTGTATCTTGTCAGGAAGTACAAAAAAGTCTCTTGGAGCCATTGTCCAAACCCAACAGGAAGTCGGCCATTTTGGATCAAAGCCGCCATTTGCGGTTTTTCATAGACGTCGCATCTGATCGAACTCCTCCTACAGCTTTTGAGATACATACTTCAAACTCGCTCAGCACACACTTAAGACATTGACGATGAAAAGTTATCAAAAGAATTCTCGTACATCAAAGCATGTGGGCGTGGCTAAGTGTCAAACTTTGGCTTTGTGCCATGAAATACTAAAATGCAATAACTTCTACAGGAAAAGTGACAACTTCATCAGACTTTCCATGTCTCATTATTGGCCAGCCTTGATCACATTCACAAGGTCATATGATGACATCACCTTAGCCACGCCCCCCTCCAACAGGAAGTCACCTGTTTTTGTCTGCCGGAAGTCTTTCTTTTACTCTGACTCAAATGGGTTCAGTGCTGTGCAAATTGATATAAAATGACATGAGGATGAACTCTGTGTATGTTGGCTGCTAGCTGAAGCATGTGGACGTTCCTTATTAGCAAATAGCAATGCTAGTCATGTCTACGATCATCTCTAAATCAACCAGGCTTCATCCAATTTGCACCAGATTTTGTGATCGACTGTGGTGATCCTCTAAAGATTAGATTATAACTTGACTTCACTTCACTCCCTAGGTTAATCAAACAGCTGTATCTTATCTCTACATTGGCTAATCTGCATGAGATGTTGTGGGCTGCAGCAGGGAGCACTGCTGTAAAAACAATGCAGCTAATGTCAACACAAGTGACTAGATAAAGTATCAATCAAGCTGTTCAGATGCACATACATTCTCCCAAAACTTAAACTGTCATGATTTGTGGTTGATTGTGAGGATGAACACTGAAACCCAGGTTCTTTACACACCTTTTGTTGACAGACATGTTCAATTTCATGTGTCCCCAGTGCAGCGTAATAGACTTCCTCATGACATTTAAACTATAAAATATATTTATATTTATGTTTTTCTTCAATAAGTTGATTGACTGGACTACACCTTATTTTAATATGCAATTTAATCTACTGAAACTATTTTCACATTTGATATTTTCTTCATATTATACATGTCCCAGTACTAACTTTCCACCCTGTTATGATGTTTCATTTCTGCCTTCAAAAAGTCTAAAATTCCACAAAAACCATTTAATGTAAGTGACATCAATTGGTTTTGATGTGAATTCAACCATGGAAAACAAAGTGAGCTTCAGCTGTCACCATCTCTGTAGTACTACATTTACTCTGACTCAAATGGGTTCTATGCTGTGAAAATTGATATAAAATTGCATGATGATTAACTCTGTATGTTGGCTGCTAGCTGAAGCATGTGGGTGTGCCTTATTAGCAAATAGCAATGCTAGCCATGTCTATGATCGACTCTAAATCAACCAGGCTTCATGTGATTTCCACCAGATATTTATGGCTGACTTCAGTAAACCTCTAAAGACCCCAATAGCATTAGATTATAACTTGACTCTACTTCCCCCCTTCGGTTAATCAAACAGCTGCATCTCCTCTCTACATTGGCTAATCTGCATGAGATGTTGCAAGCTGCACCAGGGAGCACTGCTGTAAACAGTGGTGGGAAGTACTGTA
This sequence comes from Poecilia reticulata, assembly GCF_904066995.2. Classification (NCBI taxonomy): domain Eukaryota; kingdom Metazoa; phylum Chordata; class Actinopteri; order Cyprinodontiformes; family Poeciliidae; genus Poecilia; species Poecilia reticulata. Next base: position 32,309,333 of record NC_088841.1, read on the forward strand.
CTTAAGTAGAGTTTTCGTGTATCTGTACCTTACTTAAGTAGATTTAATAATGGGTACCTTCTACTTTTACTCCATTACATTTTACAGTAAGTATCTGTACTTTCTACTTCACTACATTTCTACAAAACTGCAGCGTTACTGTTACATCCAAGTTGCGTTGCTCTTTTCTTCCGTTAAAATGTGAAGTTCAGGGATTTAAGGTGGCGCCGTAAAATCCAAGCAATAACGTGACTTAGTGTCTGTTGTCACCCATCGGCTCCACCTTTACTCGCACGCGGAGCTCCAGACATGCGCAGTGGTTTCCTCTGAGCGGAAGGAGATGTCTGTTTAATAAATAATAGCTGCATAAATCAGAATATATGGCGAAATGTAAAATCAGCAGCGCTTCACTTTCACAGACGGTGGGACTTCGTCCAACTTTTAGCGTCACTTGGAAGGAAAGCTTAAAGAAAGGTAAGATCTGTGGACGTGATGCTAGCTAAGCTAGCTGTATTGACTGAAATACATGTGCATCTGCGATGAAAAAAAGTTGTCACTCATGCGCTGAATTATTGTGTGGAGGTTTTGACTGAGGTGTGGCATATATGAGAGAACGCTGTGACCAAAGTGCAATATAGTGATAGAACATTCAGGAACGATCCGATTCTTCTGGACGGATCTTTACTAAGTCCTAAGGACTGAAGCCACACTTAGAGCCGTGCTCATTGCTAATTGATTTCGTCTCCTATCATGGTGGCAAACATCGCAGTGGGAGGGAGGATAAAAACAGTGACGATGCTCCTTCTGCTTAGTTACTTGTTGCGCCGTTGGACAGTGCTAAGATTGTTAGGAAAGATTGTGAAAAATGTTTATTCAGTAGAATTTAGAAAACATAATGTTAGATTTAGTCATTAAAGGTTTGTGATTTTGTTGAAGGTTAGCTAGCTAAATGTTGAACACATAAAAGAGCTACAGGTAGATTAGTTAGAAAGTTCCACCATGTTATGTTCCACCCTGTTATGTTCATAACCCAAAAAAAGTAGATATTAGGGTGAAAAGAAATAACTTTAAGTCAAATAAAGAAATTTGAGATGATGGAATAGAGTTGCAGAGTAGTCTGAGGTATTATCAGATGTCTTTGCCATTTGTCTGTTTTCATTTCACTAGTTACCCCCATTGACTCTTGTGAGGGGAACAATGAGTACCTGTCATGGAAAAATCCACTACACCTGTTTTTGCCAAATAGAGCCAGGACAAATACTCTACCTATACTTTGGGTTGGGAGGGTTGCTGGTGCCTATCTCCAGCTGGCGTGCCGGGCGAGAGGCGGGGTACACCCTAGACAGGTTGCCAGTCTGTCACAGGGCAACACAGGACACACAACCATGACACACACACACACACACACACACACACTCACACCTAGGGGCAATTAGAAAGACCAATTAAACTTTTGGACTGTGGGAGGAAACCGGAGTACCAGGAGAAAACCCACGCATGAACAGGGACAACATGCAAACTCCATGCAGAAAGACCGGGGCCGTTAATCGAACCCGGAACCTTCTTGCTGCAAGGCAAAAGCTCTACCAACTGCGCCACTGTGCAGCCCAAGTTGAAGACCAATAAATGCAAATATTGATTTAAGTTTTAAAATTTCCAATATTTTCAATGCTGTCAGTAATAATGAGTAAAAAAACAGATTTTTCTATACATACAGTATAAATGATTCGTAACTTCATGATGTGTGACAATTTCAAGAATAAACATATATAGTAAAAGGGACACACTCTTTCTAAGAAAAAGTCATAATTTTTTAATTTAAATGTTTAACTGTTTGTGGTCCAAATGTAAATGTTCATAACAGGATGGAACACATTCAGAGACAATGGTGAAAAAACACATGTAATTATTATTTATCCAATCCTCAGCTTGCCCATTATTAATTTCTTATTGTGAAACATGTAAGTGTTGTAACAAATATTCCAAACTTAAACAATACTTTCAAAATCCTCAGGCCGAAATGTTGCCGCAAAAAAGAATCACCCAATCACTGAGATTAAAGAGATAAAGTGCTGAATATTGATATCTGTTTCCCAACTAGTTTTCATGGCTAATTATTGTTTGAAATCATTAACGTGATCAGTTTCTTCATAGATGAGAATCATTAATCATTAGTGATAATGTATAAGGCAAACTGAGTAAATTTGTTATTTTACTCAAACTGGTAGCCTTTATATAACTCGGCACCCATGAAGTAGCTCTCAGTCTCAAAAAGGTTGGTGACCCTGATCAGCCAATCTGCAACAGATCTTTGTGCATTGTCTGTGATGGTGCAGTGGTTTATGCACAGCAGCTATGAGGTTGCCAGGCTTTTTGGTTCAACCTATCTCTGTGAATCAGCGTTTTCTGACATGAACTTCATCAAGAACAAACCCAAACATGCCTCACTGATGCACATCTGACAGATGCACTCACAGTTGCAGTTTCAAGTTACACATCAGATTACAGAGCACTGGTGAACTGCATGCAATGCCAGTCTTCTCACTAATAAGGAAACCAATACCAGATGTCAGTGGCAACATGGCAGTGTCATGGCAAAGTTTAATTAAAATATTGAGGAATTGTGTACAATTTAAAGTGTGTTCATGAAATACAAATTATAATTTTGTTAAAATGCTACAGTCATGAGTTCAAAATGTGATAAGATTTATTTAAAAACATGTAAGTTGATTTTTCTTTAACATTACATAATTGATAACCTTTTGAAATATGGTGCAACATAGTTCATAATTTGTTAAAAGATATGTGTGAGTGGCAAGTGAAAATTGGACATTTTTCCTACAAAATGTAGTGATATAAGTGGCTATCTAAAATGTAACAATTATTGAGGTCCAATGTAAATGTTCATAACAGGATGGAACACATTCAGAGACAATGGTGAAAAACACATGTAATTATTAATTTATCCAATCCTCAGCTTGCCCATTATTAATTCTTATTGTGAAACATGTAAGTGTTGTAACAAAATATTCCAAACTTAAAACAATACTTTTCAAAAATCCTGAGGCCGAAATGTTGCCGCAAAAAAGAATCACCGAATCACTGAGATTAAAAGAGATAAAGTGCTGAATATTGATATCTGTTTCCCACCTAGTTTTCATGGCTAATTATTGTTAGAAATCATTAACGTGATCAGTTTCTTCATAAATGAGAATCATTAATCATTAGTGATAATGTATAAGGCAAACTGAGTAAATTTGTTATTTCAGAACAGAGTGTAAAACTGGTAGCCTTTATATAAAACAGTACCCATGAAGTAGCTCTCAGTTTCAAAAAAGTTGGTGACCCCTGATCTAATCGCTGCAGCCAAACAGCAACAGACTTTTGTGCATTGTCTGTGAGCAAAGCCAAACATGACACACTGAGTAAATTCAAGGAGGGCGGGTTCGGCTGCTCCGTCAGAGCATCAGCGGTGGCTGGGGGAAGGCGGTGCTGGGAACACGCGGTGGCTATAGGCCGAGCGGCGCTTGGCTGCGAGGGCCGCTCGATGCTCCGCGGAGCTTTAATTAGGCCCGAGCAGCTAAGCGCTGCGAAGGCCTATTGTAATCGTGCTGTTTATTATTAGGCCCGAGCAGCTAAGCGCTGCGAAGGCCTATTGTAATCGTGCTGTAAATTATTAGGCCCGAGCAGCTAAGCGCTGCGAAGGCCTATTGTTTTTCAAATGTTTATTAGGCCCGAGCAGCTAAGCGCTGCGAAGGCCTATTGTTTTTCAAATGTTTATTAGGCCCGAGCAGCTAAGCGCTGCGAAGGCCTATTGTTTTTCAAATGTTTATTATTATTAGGCCCGAGCAGCTAAGCGCTGCGAAGGCCTATTGTAATCGTGCTGTTTATTAGGCCCGAGCAGCTAAGCGCTGCGAAGGCCTATTGTAATCGTGCTGTTTATTATGATTCTAACGTAAAATAAATTGGCTTTTTGGGGGCTTTATCATATTCAAAAACTCACCAAACTTGGCGGGCGCATAGAGCCTGGTGAAAATTTACGTATTTTAAGGTCGTCGGAAATATCGCACAAGAAACGGCTCAAGGGCGCCCCCTAGCAACGTTCAAAAGACCCTTTTCTATTCACTTACTTTATTGTAGAGACTTGAAATTCGGTACAGTTGTAGAGCTCCCCAAGACGCTCAGAATTTACAATTAATGTCATAGTGCAAGTATCCTAGGAAGTCGGCCATTTTGGATTGAAGTTCCGATTTTGAGCCCATTTTGGCCGTTTACACACGTCGCATTTGATCGAACTCCTCCTAGGGATTTCGATCGGTCTGCTTAAAACTCGGTCAGATCGTTCATAAGGCATGGCTGATTCAAAGTTATCAAATTCGTGAGTTTTCGAGCATGCTGAAGGGGTCGTACCAGGGGTCAAAGTTCACCGACTCGCCAGAATGTAATAAACTGTTATATCTCATACAAATAAACTCACAGAGCCACCAAACTTTCTGTGTGTGATCACCTTTGGATGACCTACGACACCCAGTTGTGAAATTTTGAGATTACCTAAGCCACGCCCCCTTAGAACAGGAAGTGTCATGTTTTACTGCGAACGTTCACTATCTGACCCCTTTGACCTAATCAACATAAAACTGTGTCCACAGACAGAAGACATGTTGGTGTGTCAGGGTGTCCAACCCGTTTGGTTTGGATGCAGCAGGTGGGCATGGTGGCGTGGCGAAGTGACCTTTAACGCCGTCTCCTTACGTTTGGCCTTGAATTCCAAAGTTTAAAACCAGCTGCACCAAACTCACTAGGTTTGATCCTTGTGGGCCCCTCGACAGGAATCCAGTGTAATTTTTTGTGGGCGTGGCCTAATGTCTCAACAGCGCCCCTTGAAGATTTTAATAATCAGCCCCAAGCCATTCTTTAACCTAGAATTATGAAACTTGGTACACTTGTGTAGCGTGTCAGGACCTACAAAAAGCCTCTTGGAGCCATGGTCCAAACCCAACAGAAAGTCGGCCATTTTGGATTAAATTCGCCATTTGCTGTTTTTCACAGATTTCGTATTTGATCAAACTCCTCCTACAGCGTTTGACATACAGACTTCAAACTCAGTCAGCAGAGAGTTGAGACATTAAAGGTCTAAAGTTATCACAGGAATTTTTGTATGTCAAAGCATGTGGGCGTGGCTAAGTGCAAAATTTTAACTATTCGCCATAAAACATCAAAGTCACATAACTTCCACATACAAGGTCACAGCTGCTTCAGACTTCCTATGTCTCAATAGTAACCAACCCTCATTACATTCTCATGGTCAGATGATGACGCAACCTTAGCGCCGCCCACTTTTCACTGGAAGTCACCAGTTTTTTCTACTGTATGTCTTATTTTTACTGAGTAATACATATGGAATTAATCTTCTAACACCTGACATTATATGACCTGATGAGGAACTGTGAGGATGAACTCTGACTCATGGGGGCGTGGCTAACTGGCTGTCCTTCGCCATATGCATAAAATTGTCTCTGAATCAAACACGCATCTTCCGATTGGCACCAAACTGGATACGTTTGACCTGTGCTCAATGCTAAAGAGCCCAACGGCTTTGAATTGTGGTTTTACTCTACAGCGCCCCCTAGACTATCCCATCATCAATATCTCCTCTCTACATCGACCGATCTGCTCCAAATTTGTGGTGTGTTCTCAGGGAACCATGCCGAAGTGAACGGTTCGAACTGCCTGGCGGAGGCGCGCCTCAACTGTGCGAAAGGGTACGCGGTGGCAGGCGGGCGGCGGTGCTGGGTCCCCCGCGGTGGCTATAGGCCGGAGCGGCGCTTGGCTGCTCGGGCCGCTTGAGGCTCCGCGGAGCTTTAATTAGGCCCGAGCAGCTAAGCGCTGCGAAGGCCTATTGTAATCGTGCTGTAAATTATTATTATTATTCTTATTCTTCCGCCAAATAAATTGGCTTTTTGGGGGCTTTATCATATTCAAAAACTCACCAAACTTGGCGGCCGCATAGAGCCCGGTGAAAATTTACGTATTTTAAGGTCCTCGCAAAAATCGCACAAGAAACGGCTCAAGGGCGCCCCCTAGAAACTTTCAAAAGACCCTTTTCTATTCACTTACTTTATCGTAGAGACTTGAAATTTGGTACAGTTGTAGAGCTCCCCAAGACACTCAGAATTTACAATTAATGTCATAGTGCAACTATCCTAGGAAGTCGGCCATTTTGGATTGAAGTTCCGATTTTGAGCCCATTTGGGCCGTTTACAGACGTCGCATTTGATCGAACTCCTCCTAGGGATTTCGATCGATCGGCTTCAAACTCGGTAAGATTGTTCATAAGGCATGGCCGATTCAAAGTTATCAAATTCGTGAGTTTTCGAGCATGCTGAAGGGGTCGTACCAGGGGTCAAAGTTCACCGACTCGCCAGAATGTAATAAACTGTTATATCTCTTACAAATAAACTCACAGAGCCACCAAACTTTCTGTGTGTGATCACCTTTGGATGACCTACGACACCCAGTTGTGAAATTTTGAGATTACCTAAGCCACGCCCCCTTAGAACAGGAAGTGTCATGTTTTACTGCGAACGTTCACTATCTGACCCCTTTGACCTAATCAACATGAAACACTGTCAACAGACAGAAGACATGTTGGTGTGTCAGGGTGTCCAACCCCGTTTGGTTTGGATGCAGCAGGTGGGCGTGGCGGCGTGGCGAAGTGACCTTTAACGCCGTCTCCTTACGTTTGGCCTTGAATTCCACAGTTTAAAGCCCAGCTGCACCAAACTCACTAGGTTTGATCCTTGTGGGCCCCTCGACAGGATTCAGTGTATTTTTTTGTGGGCGTTGCCTAATGTCTCAACAGCGCCCCCTTGAATATTTTAAATAATCAGCCCCAAGCCATTCTTTAACATAGAATTATGAAACTTGGTACACTTGTGTAGCGTTTCAAGACCTACAAAAAAGCCTCTTGGAGCCATGGTCCAAACCGAACAGAAAGTCGGCCATTTTGGATTAAATTCGCCATTTGCTTTTTTTCACAGACGTCGTATTTGATTGAACTCCTCCTACAGCGTTTGACATACAGACTTCAAACTCAGTCAGCAGAGAGTTCAGACATTAAAGGTCTAAAGTTATCACAGGAATTTTTGTATGTCAAAGCATGTGGGCGTGGCTAAGTGCCAAACTTTGACTATTCGCCATAAAACATCAATGTGACATAACTTCCACATATAAGGTCACAGCTGCTTCAGACTTCCTATGTCTCACTACTGACCAACCCTCATTACATTCTCATGGTCAGATGATGACGTAACCTTAGCTCCGCCCACTTTTAACAGGAATTCAGCTGTTTTTTCTACTGTATGTCTTATTTTGACTGAGTAATACATATGGAATTAATCTTCTACCACCTGACATAATATGAGCTGATGATGAACTGTGAGGATGAACTCTGACTCATGGGGGCGTGGCCAACTGGCTGTCCTTCGCCATATGCATACAACTGTCTCTGAATCACACACGCATCTTCCGATTGGCACCAAACTGGATACGTTTGACCTGTGCTCAATGCTAAAGAGCCCAACGGGTTTGAATTGTGATTTTACTCTACAGCGCCCCCTAGACTATCCCATCATCAATATCTCCTCTCTACATCGACCGATCTGCACCAAATTTGTGGTGTGTCGCCAGGGAACCATGCCGAAGTGAACGGTGCGAACTGCCTGGCGGACGCGTGCCTCAACTGTGCGAAAGGGTACGCGGTGGCAGGCGGGCGGCGGTGCTGGATACCCCGCGGTGGCTATAGGCCGGAGCGGCGCTTGGCTGCTCGGGCCGCTTGAGGCTCCGCGGAGCTTTAATTAGGCCCGAGCAGCTAAGCGCTGCGAAGGCCTATTGTAATCGTGCTGTTTATTATTATTCTTGTGCCAAATGAATTGGCTTTTTGGGGGCTTTATCATATTCAAAAACTCACCAAACTTGGCGGGCGCATAGAGCCCGTGTCAAAATTACGTATTTTAAGGTCCTTGCAAAAATCGCATGAGAAACGGCTCAAGGGCGCCCCTAGCAACTGTCAAAAGACCCTTTCCTATTCACTTACTTATCGTAGAGACTTGAAATTTGGTACAGTTGTAGAGCTCCCCAAGACACTCAGAATTTACAATTAATGTCATAGTGCAAGTATCCCAGGAAGTCGGCCATTTTGGATTGAAGTTCCCATTTTTAGCCCATTTTGGCCGTTTACAGACGTCGTATTTGATCGAACTCCTCCTAGGGATTTCGATCGATCGGCTTCAAACTCGGTCAGATTGTTCATAAGGCGTGACCGATTCAAAGTTATCAAATTTGTGAGTTTTCGAGCATGTTGAAGGGGTCGTTCCAGGGGTCAAAGTTCACCGACTCACCAGAATGTAATAAACTGTTATATCTCTTACAAATAAACTCACAGAGCCACCAAACTTTCTGTGTGTGATCACCTTTGGATGACCTACGACACCCAGTTGTGAAATTTTTAGATTACCTAAGCCACGCCCCCTTAGAACAGGAAGTGTCATGTTTTACTGCGAACGTTCACTATCTGACCCCTTTCACCTAATCAACATGAAACTGTGTCCACAGACAGAAGACATGTTGGTGTATTACGGTGTCCAACCCCGTTTGGTTTGGATGCAGCAGGTGGGCGTGGTGGCGTGGCGAAGTGACCTTTAACGCCGTCTCCTTACGTTTGTCCTTGAATTCCACAGTTTAAAGCCCAGCTGCACCAAACTCACTAGGTTTGATCCTTGTGGGCCCTCGACAGGAATCCAGTGTGATTTTTTGTGGGCGTGGCCTAATGTCTCAACAGCGCCCCTTGAAGATTTTAAATAATCAGCCCCAAGCCATTCTTTAACCTAGAATTATGAAACTTGATACACTTGTGTATATTGTCAAGACCTACAAAAAGTCTCTTGGAGCCATGGTCCACACTCAACAGGAAGTCGGCCATTTTGGATCAAAGCCGCCATTTGCTGTTATTCAGAGACGTCATATTTGATTAAACTCCTCCTACAGCGTTTGAGATACAGACTTCAAACTAAGTGAGCAGAGAGTTGAGACATTAAAGGTCTAAAGTTATCACAGGAATTTTTGTATGTAAAGCATGTGGGCGTGGCTAAGTACAAAACTTTGACTATTCGCCATTAAACGTCAAAGTGAAATAACTTCAACATATAAGGTGACAGCTGCTTCAGACTTCCTATGTCTCACTACTGACCAACGCTCATTACATTCTCATGGTCAGATGATGACGTAACCGTAGCTCCGCCCACTTTTAACTGGAATTCAGCTGTTTTTTCTACAGCTGAATTCCTGTGAGATAACTTCTACATATAAGGTCAAAGCTGCTTCAGAGTTCCTATGTCTCAGTACTGACCAATCCTCATTATATTCCCATGGTCAGATGATGACGCATCCTTTTGTCTGCCGGAAGTCTTGCTTTTACTCTGACTCAAATGGGTTCAATGCTGTGCTAATTATAATAAAATGACATGATGATGAAGTCTGTGTATGTTGACTGCTAGCTGAAGCATGTGGGCATGCCTTATTAGCAAATAGCAATGCCAGCCATGTCTACAATTGTCTTTAAATCAACCAGGCTTCATGTGATTTCCACCAGATTTTCTATGATCGACTCCGGTGGACCTCTAAAGATTAGATTATAACTTGACTCCACTGCACTCCCTAGGTTAATCAAACAGCTGTATCTCCTCTCTACATTGGCCAAACTGCATGAGATGCTGCGGGCTGCAGCAGGGAGCGCTGCTGTAAACACAATGCAGCTAATGTCAACACAAGTGAGAAGATAAAGCATCAATCAAGCTGTTGAGATGCACATACATTCTCCCAAAACTTAAACTGTCATGATTTGTGGTTGTTGGTGGTGAGGATGAACACAGAGACCCAGGTGATGATGATGATGTTTATTATAATTTAATAAAGAGAAGCTCAAACACAGTCCAGTACGGGCAAAACACCAGGAAATCTTGCACACAGCTAATACAGGTAGCCACTGAAACAACTGAAGACTGAATGTGACAGCTACATTATAACTTGATTCCACTTAGCCCTGTAAATTAAGTGGAATCAAACCAAACCAAACCAACTTTATTTACAAAGCACTTTAAAACAACCACAGCTGATACAAAGTGCTGTAAATTAAAACACAATATTATTAAAAATATTAAAACATACAGCTTAAAAACCAAAACATACAATTTAAAACTAGATCCCTCTGGTGTGGAAAGCCAAGTAAAATTGATGGTGCAGTGGTGTATGCACAGCAGCTATGAAGGTTACCAGCTTGTTTGGTTCAACCGATCTCTGTGAATCAGTGTTTTCTGACATGAACTTCATCAAGAACAAACACAGAACATGTCTCACTGATTCACATCTGAAAGATGCACTCACAGTTGCAGTTTCAAGTTACACACCAGATTATGGAGTACTGGTGAACAGCATGCAATGCCAGTCTTCTCACTAATACGGATGTCAGTCTTCTCACTAATAACGATACCAATACCAGATGTCAGTGGCAACATGGCAGTGTTATGGCAAAGTTTAATTAAAATATTGAGGAATTGTGTTCAATTTAAAAGTGTATTCATGACATGTAACAGTTAAAATTTTGTGAAAAATGCAGCAGATTTTGTCAGTTCAAAATGTGATAAGATTTATTTTAAAAAATGTAAGCTGATTCTTTTTGCGGCAACATTCCATGTCCCCATGTTTTGCTTACAATTATTTTTTGTAAAATGTGCCAAATATGTACAACAAAGTATTTTAATTATACATTTAGATGTTTTCACACCAGCTGGAGATGGACACCAGCAACCCTCCCCTGCCCACTAAGGGACCAGGGTGCAGATAAATGGATGGATGGATGAATTGAGATGTTTGCCATTATTCAAATATAAACAAAATGCCTTTTAAATATTATTTTGTTTTTTACACACCTTTTTGTTGACTGACATGTTCAATTTCATGTGTCCCCAGTGCAGCGTAATAGATTTCCTCATGACATTTAAACTGTAATATATATATATATATATATATATATATATATATATATATATATATATATATATATATATATATATATATATATATGTTTTTCTTCAATAAGTTGATTGACTGGACTACACCTTATTTTAATATGCAATTTAATCTACTGGAACTATTTTCACATTTGATATTTTCTTAATATTATACATGTCCCAGTACTAACTTTCCACAATGTTATTATGTTTCATTTCTGCCTTCAAAATGTCTGAAATTCCACAAAAACCATTTAATGTAAGTGACATCAATTGGTTCTGATGTGAATTCAAACATGAAAACAAAGCGAGCTTCAACTGTCACCATTTATGTACTTTTTCTTATCTTAAATATGTTAAACCTGTATATGTTAAGCTTAAAGTTCCACCCTGTTAGGAAATACTGTGAAAAATGTTTATTCAGTATAATTTAAAAACATAATGTTAGATTAAGTCATTAAACGGTTAACCCTTCGGAGACAATTGACGCATATCCGAGTTTTTTTACATGTCTGATTTGGCGTGTCGTAGCAGCAAGACTCCGCCTCCCCCAGTCTCACTTTCTACTGGTGTTTAAGTGCACATGTTAAACTACACAACAGTTTTTAATTGTGTTAATAGGCCAAGTAAAACCGGAGTTATGCTTAAATATGTAAACCATATTTGTTTCAATTAGCGAAATTGTAAAACCCGCTCCTTTCCACAGTGAGACGGAGCGCTCTCTCAACACAAAGAATACAATATAACAGATCCCCTCACTCGAGCTCACGTATTAAACTGATAAGAGTTGACATTTTGTTGCAGATAAACGAAGCGCAAGTAACAGTGTAACAGCGCTGTTACTTGCGTTGTTATGCAAGTAACAGCGCGAAAATAGAGAAAAAAAATGTACCGCGGGAACAGAGAACAGAAAAAGAGAGGCACGTCAACAGATAGTTGTGATATCAGACGATCAGTAAAATCTACCTCGTAATTGTATTTCGGACATTGTATTTTATTTTTTTCTGTAAAGAATGATGAGAAGAATGAATGTGGGGCAGGCAGCAAAGCTCTTTTTTGAGCTCGAAGATGAGGGAAACTTGCAGTCTGAGTCTGGAGCAGACAGCGAGGATTCTGATGACAATGTAGCGATTCAGTCATTCATATTAGGAAGAGAGAGAACATGGCTATCAGGAAGAAGATGAGGTAGGGACAAACGTAGCTAAGCAAAGATTGAAACTGAGAAGTTGGCGGTGCTGTGCAACTGCGCGGTCTCGATCACCGAGAGATGACGCTGCTGAGCCACTCCCCCACAGTGATCCCTGGAAGACGGAGGAGGATCCTGACAGTGTGCCGGGGTAAGCAGGTTTCCGCCATGGCAAACACCCGGTGTCCAAATAAACAACCTGGCTTCTCATAGTCCAAAAGATCTTTTTAGGCCCGAGCCGCCAAGCGCTGCGAAGGCCTATTGTTTTTCAAATGTTTATTTTTTATTTTTTTTAATTATTTTTCTTCTGTCAAATGAATTGCCTTTTTGGGGGCTTTAACATATTCAAAAACTCACCAAAATTGGTAGGCCCATAGAGACTGTTAAAAATTTACGTATTTTAAGGTCCGTGCAAAAATCGCAAAAAAATTGGCTCAACAGCGCCCCTAGAAAATTTCAAAAGACCCTTTCCTATTCACTTACTTTATTGTAGAGACTTGAAATTGGTATACTTGTAGAACTCCCCAAGCCACTCAGATTTATAATTGTTCTCATAGTGTATGTCAAACAGGAAGTCGGCCATTTTGGATTGAATTTGCAAATTTCACCCCATTTTGGCCGTTTATAGCCTTCGCATTTGATCGAACTCCTCCTAGGGCTTTTGATGGATCGGCTTCAAACTTGGTCAGTTTGTTCAGAAGGCATGCCCGATTAAAAGTTATCAAAACGGTGAGTTTTCGTGCATGCTGAAGGGGTGATACCAGGGGTCAAAGTTCCCTGACTCACCATAAAATAATCAGCACTTATATCTCCATCAAAAAACTCACAGAGCCACCAACCTTTCTGTGTGGGATCACCTTTGGATGCCCTCGAAGACCCAATTGTGAAATTTTGAGATTACATAAGCCACGCCCCCTTAGAACAGGAAGTGTCATGTTTTATTGTGATCGGTCCCTACCTGACCTCTTTAACCTAATCAACATGAAACTGTGTCCACAGACAGAAGACAGGTTGGTGTCTTATGGTTTCCAACGCTGTTTGTTTTGGAGGAAGCAAGTGGGCGTGGCGGTGTGGCGAATAAACCTGTAACGCCGTGTCCATACGTTTGACTCTGTATTCCACAATTGTGAGTCCAGCTGCACCAAACTCGCTGAGATCGATCTTTATCCAACTCCGGACAGTAATCCAGTGCAATATTTGGTGGGCGTGGCCTAATGTCTCAACAGCGCCCACTAGAAGAGTTTAAATCATCAGCCCCAAGCCATGCTTTAACCTAGAATTATGAAACTTGGTACACATATGTATCTTGTCAGGATGTACAAAAAAGTCTCTTGGAGCCATGGTCCAAACCCAACAGGAAGTCGGCCATTTTGGATCAAAACCGCCATTTCCGGTTTTTCATAGACGTCGCATCTGATCGAACTCCTCCTACAGCTTTTGAGATACAGACTTCAAACTTGCTCAGCAAACACTTAAGACATTGAAGATGAAAAGTTATCAAAAGAATTCTAGTACATAAAAGCATGTGGGCGTGGCTAAGTGTCAAACTTTGGCTTTGTGCCATGAAATACTAAAATGCAATAACTTCTACAGGAAAAGTGACAACTTCATCAGACTTTCCATGTCTCATTATTGGCCAGCCTTGATCACATTCACAATGTCATATGATGACATCACCGTAGCCACGCCCCCCTCCGACCGGAAGTAACCTGTTTTTGTCTGCCGGAAGTCTTGCTTTTACTCTGACTCAAATGGGTTCAGTGCTGTGCTAATTAATATAAAATGACATGATGATGAACTCTGTGTATGTTGACTGCTAGCTGAAGCATGTGGGCATGCCTTATTAGCAAATAGCAATGCCAGCCATGTCTACAATCGTCTCTAATCAACAAATATTTTGTTCTTTACACACCTTTTGTTGACGAACATGTTCAATTTCATGTTTGACCAGTGCAGCGTAATAGACTTCCTCATGACATTTAAACTATAAAATATATTTATATTTATGTTTTTCTTCAATAAGTTGATTGACTGGAGTACACCTTATTTTAATATGCAATTTAATCTACTGAAACCATTTTCTCATTTGATATTTTCTTCATCTTATACATGTGCCAGTACTAACTTTCCACCCTGTTAGGATGTTTCATTTCTGCATTCAAAAGTCTAAAATTCCTTTAAAACCATTTAATGTAAGTGACATCAATTGGTTTTGATGTGAGTTCAACCATGTAAAACAAAGTGAGCTTCAACAATCACCGTCTCTGTACTTTTTCTTATCTTAAATATGTTAAACCTGTATATGTAAAGCTTAAAGTTCCACCCTGTTAGGAATCCTTCAACTAATAATGAAAATCATCAGATTTTAGAATCAAATACTTTTATTTTCCACCCTGTTATGGGACAATCCACCATGTTATGTTCCATTCCACACATGTTTTTATTAAATATTGTTACAGAAACATTAAGTACTGTGGATTTTTCTGAGCCATGTTGGGAGTTGAAGACCAATAATTGCAAATATTGGTCTAAGTTTTTGAAATTACCAATATATTCTATGATGTCAGTAATAATGAGTAAAAAAACAGGGTTTTCTTTACAATACAGTCATAAATGATTTGTAACTTCATGATGTGTGACAATTTCAATAAAAAACATATAGTAAAAGGGACACACTCTTTCTAAGAAAATTCATTATTTTTTCAATTTAAATGTTTAACTATTTGTGGTCCATATGTAAATGTTCATAAAAGGGTGGAACACATTCAGAGACAATGGTGGAAAATCCCCACATGTAATAATTAATTTATCCAATCCTGTGCTTGCCCATTATTAATTTCTTATTGTTAAACATGTCAGTGTTGTAACAAAATATTCACAACTTAAAATACTTTTTTTTCAAAAATCCTGAGGCCGAAATTTTGCCGCAAAAAAGAATCACCCAATTACTGAGATTAAAAGAGATAAAGTGCTGAATATTGATATTTGTTTCCCACCTTGTTTTCATTGCTAATTATTGTGAGATAATTAACGTGATCAGTGCCTTCTCATGGATGAGTATTCTCATGGATAAGTATCATTAATCATTATTGATAATATATAACTAACGGCAAACTGAGTAAATTTGTTATTTCAGAAGAGAGTGGCAAACTGGTAGCCCATTGTATGACTCAGTACCCATGAAGTAGCTCTCAGTTTCAAAAAGGTTGGTGACCCCTGATCTACTTGCTGCAGTCAATCTGCAACGTATTTTGTGCATTGTCTGTGAGCAATGCCAAACATGACACACTGAGTAAATTCAAGGAGGGCGGGTTCGGCTGCTCCGTCAGAGCATCAGCGGTGGCTGGGGGACGACGGTGCTGGGACCACACGGTGGCTATAGGCCGAGCGGCGCTGGGCTGCGAGGGCCGCTCGTTAGGCCCGAGCAGCTAAGCGCTGCGAAGGCCTATTGTAATCGTGCTGTAAATTATTAGGCCCGAGCAGCTAAGCGCTGCGAAGGCCTATTGTAATCGTGCTGTAAATTATTAGGCCCGAGCAGCTAAGCGCTGCGAAGGCCTATTGTTTTTCAAATGTTTATTATTAGGCCCGAGCAGCTAAGCGCTGCGAAGGCCTATTGTTTTCGTGCTGTAAATTATTAGGCCCGAGCAGCTAAGCGCTGCGAAGGCCTATTGTAATTGTGCTGTAAATTATTATTAGGCCCGAGCAGCTAAGCGCTGCGAAGGCCTATTGTAATCGTGCTGTTTATTATTATTCTTGTGCCAAATGAATTGGCTTTTTGGGGGCTTTATCATATTCAAAAACTCACCAAACTTGGTGGGCGCATAGAACCCGTTTAAAATTTACGTATTTTAAGGTCATCGCAAAAATCGCACAAGAAACGGCTCAAGGGCGCCCCTAGCAACATTCAAAAGACCCTTTTCTATTCACTTACTTTATCGTAGAGACTTGAAATTTGGTACAGTTGTAGAGCTCCCCAAGACACTCAGAATTTACAATTAATGTCATAGTGCAACTATCCTAGGAAGTCGGCCATTTTGGATTGAAGTTCCGATTTTGTGCCCATTTTGGCCGTTTAAAGACGTCGCATTTGATCGAACTCCTCCTAGGGATTTCCATCGATCGGCTTCAAACTTGGTCAGATTGTTCATAAGGCATGGCCGATTCAAAGTTATCAAATTCGTGAGTTTTCGAGCATGTTGAAGGGGTCGTTCCTGGGGTCAAAGTTCACCGACTCACCAGAATGTAATAAACTGTTATATCTCTTACAAATAAACTCACAGTGCCACCAAACTTTCTGTGTGTGATCACCTTTGGATGACCTACGACACCCAGTTGTGAAATTTTGAGATTACCTAAGCCACGCCCCCTTAGAACAGGAAGTGTCATGTTTTACTGCGAACGTTCACTATCTGACCCCTTTCACCTAATCAACATGAAACTGTGTCCACAGACAGAAGACATGTTGGTGTGTGAGGGTGTCCAACCCCGTTTGGTTTGGATGCAGCAGGTTGGCGTGGCGGCGTGGCGAAGTGACCTTTAACGCCGTCTCCTTACGTTTGGCCTTGAATTCCACAGTTTAAAGCCCAGCTGCACCAAACTCACTAGGTTTGATCCTTGTGGGCCCCTCGACAGGAATCCAGTGTGATTTTTTGTGGGCGTGGCCTAATGTCTCAACAGCGCCCCCTTGAAGATTTTAAATAATCAGCCCCAAGCCATTCTTTAACCTAGAATTATGAAACTTGGTACACTTGTGTATCATGTCAGCACCTACAAAAAAGCCTCTTGGAGCCATGGTCCAAACCCAACAGAAAGTCCGCCATTTTGGATTAAATTCGCCATTTGCTGTTTTTGACAGACGTCGTATTTCATCAATCTCCTCCTACAGCTTTTGACATACAGACTTCAAACTCAGTGAGCAGAGTTCAGAGATTCAAGGTCTAAAGTTATCAGGAATTTTTGTATGTAAAAGCATGTGGGCGTGGCTAAGTGCCAAACTTTGACTATTCACCATAAAACATCAAAGTCAAATAACTTCCACATACAAGGTCACAGCTGCTTCAGACTTCCTATGTCTCACTACTGACCAACCCTCATTACATTCTCATGGTCAGATGATGATGTGACCTTTGCTCCGCCCACTTTTAACTGGAATTCAGCTGTTTGTTCTACTGTATGTCTTATTTTACTGAGTAATACAGAGTAATACAAACTGAGTAAAAAACTCAGTTTTTACTGAGTTTTTTACTCAGTAAAAAAAAAACCCCATTTCTAATGGTGATGTCACCCCCGTTTCCAACTGCTGATTTCAAGTGTGGCTTGAAATCAGCAGCTAAGCGCTGCGAAGGCCTATTGTTTTCAAATGTTTATTATTATTTATTTATTAGGCCCGAGCAGCTAAGCGCTGCGAAGGCCTATTGTTTTTCGAATGTTTATTATTTTTTTTTTATTTTTCTCGCCTCAAATGAATTGCCTTTTTGGGGGCTTTAACATATTCAAAACTCACCAAAATTGGTGGGCCCATAGAGACTGTGAAAAATTTACGTATTTTAAGGACTACGCAAAAATCACAAAAAAATGGCTCAACGGCGCCTCCTAGAAAATTTCAAAAGACCCTTTCCTATTCAGTTACTTTATTGTAGAGACTTGAAATTCGGTACACTTGTAGAACTCCCCAAGACACTCAGAATTTATAATTGTTCTCATAGTGTATGTCAAACAGGAAGTCGGCCATTTTGGATTGAATTTGCAAATTTCACCCCATTTTGGCCGTTTATAGCCTTCGCATTTGATCGAACTCCTCCTAGGGCTTTTGATGGATCGGCTTCAAACTTGGTCAGTTGGTTCAGAAGGCATGCCCGATTAAAAGTTATCAAAACGGTGAGTTTTCGTGCATGCTGAAGGGGTGATACTAGGGGTCAAAGTTCACTGACTCACCATAAAAAAATAAACAGTTATATCCCCTACAAAGAAACTCACAGAGCTATCAAACTTTCTGTGTGTGATCACCTTTGGATGCCCTACAAGACTCAGTCGTGAAATTTTGAGATCACATAAGCCACGCCCCCTTAGAACAGGAAGTGTCATGTTTTATTGTGATCGGTCCCTACCTTACCTCTTTAACCTAATCAACATGAAACTGTGTCCACAAACAGAAGACATGTTGGTGTGTTATGGTTTCCAACGCTGTTTGTTTTGGAGGCAGCAGGTGGGCGTGGCGGCGTGGCGAATATACCTGTAACGCCATGTCCATACGTTTGGCTGTTAATTCCACAATTGTGAGTCCAGCTGCACCAAACTCACTGAGATGGATCCTTATCCAACTCCGGACAGTAATCCAGTGCAATATTTGTGGGCGTGGCCTAATGTCTCAACAGCGCCCCCTAGAAGAGTTTAAATCATCAGCCCCAAGCCATGCTTTAACCTAGAATTATGAAACTTGGTACACATGTGTATCTTGTCAGGATGTACAAAAAAGTCTCTTGGAGCCATGGTCCAAACCCAACAGGAAGTCGGCCATTTTGGATCAAAGCCGCCATTTCCGGTTTTTCATAGACGTCGCATCTGATCGAACTCCTCCTACAGCTTTTGAGATACAGACTTCAAACTCGCTCAGCACACACTTAAGACATTGAAGGTGAAAAGTTATCAAGAGAATTCTCGTACATCAAAGCATGTGGGCGTGGCTAAGTGTCAAACTTTGGCTTTGTGCCATGAAATATTAAAATGCAATAACTTCTACAGGAATAGTGACAACTTCATCAGACTTTCCATGTCTCATTATAGGCCAGCCTTGATCACATTCACAAGGTCATATGATGACATCACCTTAGCCACGCCCCCCTCCAACAGGAAGTCACCTGTTTTTTCTGCCGGAAGTCTTACTTTTAAACTCACTCAAATGGGTTCAATGCTGTGCAAATTGATATAAAATGACATGATGATGAACTCTGTGTATGTTGGCTGCTAGCTGAAGCATGTGGGCGTGCCTTATTAGCAAATAGCAATGCCAGCCATGTCTACAATTGTCTCTAAATCAACCAGGCTTCATCCGATTTGCACCAGATTTTCTATGATCGACTGTGGTGATCCTCTAAAGATTAGATTATAACTTGACTCCACTGCACCCTTTTGGTTAATGAAATAGCTGTATCTCCTCTATACATTGGCCAATCTGCATGAGATGTTGCAGGCTGCAGCAGGGAGCGCTGCTGTAAACACAATGTAGCTAATGTCAACACAAGTGACAAGATAAAGTATCAATCAAGCTGTTCAGATGCACAAAATTCTCCCAAAACTAAACTGTCATGATTGTGGTTGTTGGTGGTGAGGATGAACACAGAGACCCAGGTGATGATGATGTTTATTATAATTTAATAAAGAGAAGCTTAAACACAGTCCAGTAGGGGCAACACAGCAGGAAATCTTGCACACATCTAATACAGGTAGCCACTGAAAAAACTGAAGACTGAATGCGACAGCTACATTATAACTTGATTCCACTTAGCCCAGTACGTTAAGTGGAATCAAACCAAACCAACTTTATTTACAAAACACTTTACAACAAACACAGCTGATAAAAAGTGCTGTACATTAAAACACCACATAATAAAAAATTAAGACATACAGCTTAAAAATACAACATACAATTTAAAACTAGATCCTGCTGGTGTTGAAAGCCAAGTAAAATTGATGGTGCTGTGGTGTATGCACAGCAGCTATGAAGGTTACCAGCTTGTTTGGTTCAACCGATCTCTGTGAATCAGTGTTTTCTGACATGAAATTCATCAAGAACAAACACAGAACATGTCTCACTGATGCACATCTGAAAGATGCACTCACGGTTGCAGTTTCAAGTTACACACCAGATTATGGAGTACTGGTGAACAGCATGCAATGCCAGTCTTCTCACTAATATGGATACCAATACCAGATGTAAGTGGCAACATGGCAGTGTTATGGCAAAGTTTAATTAAAATATTGAGGAATTGTGTTCAATTTAAAAGTGTATTCATGACATGTAACAGTTACAATTTTGTGAAAAATGCAGCAGATTTTGTCAGTTCAAAATGTGATAAGATTTATTTAAAAAATGTAAGCTGATTCTTTTTGCGGCAACATTCCATGTCCCCATGTTTTGCTTACAATTATTTTTGTAAAATGTGCCAAATATGTACAACAAAGTATTTTAATTATACATTTAGATGTTTTCACGCCAGCTGGAGATGGACACCAGCAACCCTCCCCTGCCCACTAAGGGACAAGGGTGGAGATAAATGGATGGATGGATGAATTAAGATGTTTGCCATTATTCAAATATAAACAAAATGCCTTTAAATATTATTTTGTCGTTACACACCTTTTGTTGACTGACATGTTCAATTTCATGTGTCCCCAGTGCAGCGTAATAGATTTCCTCATGACATTTAAACTGTAACATGAGTTGTTTCCTGTATTTTTACATATTGATTTTGAAATTTATAGTGTGTTAAAATTGTCAGGAGAAGTAATTGCCAGAATTTAAATATATTTAGGAAAGTTATACATTTTTGGAATCTTGATTTGATATTTTGTAAATTGTAGCACAGGAACGAATGGATTACCTACATTTTATTGATAATAATTTAATATACATGAGTTGCTTGCTATATTTGTACATATTAATTTTGAAATATAGAATATACTTTAGAATTCTAAACCATAAAACGTAATTGTTATACATATTGTGGGTTTAACAGTGACAAAAACAAAAACTTTTTCTACTCAAATTTTCTTTTTTTGTGTGATTTAGGCCCAAAATGCAATGTCAGTATGTCCAAATGACAAAAATACGTGTAAATTGACAAAGTTCAGGTTGTCCTAAAAAAATGTTAGCACATAAAGAAATATTCATGTTTTTTATTAAGAAATATAAAGGTAAAATCAAAAATTAATAAAAAACGGCCATTTAGAACACTGAATCCCATGGGTTAATGGATTGTAATTCTGTTGATGGTTAGCTAGCTAAATGTTGACCACATAAAGAGCTAAAGGTAGATTAGTTAGAAAGTTCCATCCTGTTATGTTCCTCCCTGTTAAGAAAGATTGTGAAAAATGTTTATTCAGTAGAATTTAAAAAAGCATAATTTTAGATTTAGTCACTAAAAGTTTGTTATTCGGTTGAATGTTAGCTAGCTAAATGTTGACCACATAAAGAACTACAGGTAAATTAGTTAGAAAAGTTCCACCCTCTTATGTTCCACCCTTTTATGTTCATGAACAAAATAAGGAAGAAATTAGGGTGAAAAGAAATAATTTTAAGTCATATAGATATCACATGTTCTTTCCAAATAGAGCCAGGACAAGTACTCTACCTATACTTTGACTTGAAAAAGCCAATCCTGCAACTAATAATAAAATTATCAGATTTTAAAATCAAAGACTTTGATTTTCCACCCTGTTATGGGACAATCCACCATGTTATGTTCCATTCCACACATTTTAATTAAATATTGTTACAAAAACATTAAGTACTGTGGATTTTTCTGAGCCATGTTGGGTGTTGTAGACCAATAAATGCAAATATTGGTATGAGTTTTAAAATTACCAATATTTCAATGCTGTCAGTTATAATGAATTAAAAAACAGATTTTTCTTTACAATACAGTCAGAAATGATTTGTAACTTCATGATATGTTACACTTTCTAGAATAAAACATATTATATAGTAAAAGGGACACACTCTTTGTAACAGGGTGGAACACATTGAGAGACAATGGTGAAAACCCCCAAATATAATTATTAATTTATCTAATCCTGAGCTTGCCCAATATTAATTTCTTATTGTTAAACATGTCAGTGTTGTAACAAAATATGTAAAACTTAAAACAATATATTTTTTTCAAAAATCCTGGGGCCGAAA